>NC_081420.1:87072268-87168733 GCF_949786415.1 Peromyscus eremicus
CTGTCAAGCTCCCTGAAGGTGAAAATACCTCCATTGACTTCTAGAAGGTTCTGGAAGATTCTGGTCCTTGCACCTGAGCTCTATGGAGGGAGAGTCCAGTGTAGTGAAATATTTTTACTTATTCTTTGATAATTTTATACACATATATAATATGTTTTGATCAAGTCCAGCCCCCACACCCCTACTCTCCATTTCCTCCCAGATCCCCCCACACTTCCCTCCCCGTTGCCAAAACCTTGAATAGCATTTCACATAGGGAATACCTTATAATTGTGGTGCTATTGTATGTGGGGTACCCCTTTCTTCCTGTGGCACCCCACAGCTGAGGAGCCTGCAGAAAACTGTCAACCAAAGTTGCAGGCAGGTCAAGTGCCCAGAGTGGTTGGCAGAAAAGGGACTCAGGGTGCCCTGGCCACTCTCAGGGCTCAGAGCACTTGGCTCCTGCTTGCCTCACCCACACAGTAGCCATAGAGAGTCGTGTCTGCTGAACACTTGGCATTTTCCAAACCTTCAAAAATAAGTAGAAGGAGGGATTTTTTCATTTTTGTTTTCTGAGACAGGGTGTCATTTAGGTCAGTAGCCCAGACTGACCTAAAACTCATCACGTAGCCAAGGATAACTTTGGACCCCTGATCCTCCTGCCTCTGCCTTCTGAGCCATGGGCCGACAGGCATGTCCCACCATACTCAGCTACTCTGCTCAATTATTGGTTTAGTTTCTGTCCCGCAGCCCTAGCCAGGCTACGAGGTTCATGAGCCAAGGGTCTTTGCCATGTCTGTCTGCCCAGATGCTCGGGTCTTTCCTGGGTGTGTAGCAAGTTTACAACCAACATTTGTGGGGCTGTTCTAAAATGCACCAGTTAGTGGGGTTGCCTAAAACCTTGTGGGGCACAGTGACTGTCTCCCCTCTCTCCCTCTTCCTTTTTCAACAAGGAAAGCGAGCCCAGGGCAGGGCTCAGTGGACAGAGCCTCAGGCACTTTTGTTTTGGCCAGTTCTGGGCACTGGACAGATTTATCTGTGGCTGGGCTGCAAGCCTGTGCCTAGGAGGTTCCTTGGGATTCTCCCCACAGGCAGCTCTGTCCCATAGGCAGGGTCATCCGCAAGTCTGTGGCTCTGGCGGTGACAAGGTAATTGTCACTGAGATCGTTCCTGCAGCTCCTCCTGTTTTCTCTAGACTTGGCTTCCTGGAGCCTGGGGTGATGGAGAGACTGGTGTCCCGCAGGGCTGGTGCCAGTGACTTTGCAACAGGCTGCCTGCCAAGCACGGGGGCCAGAGCATCCCACAGGGTGGGGTGGCGGTCAGGCAACGGGCAGAGCCACAGGCTGTGTGTCTGTGGGCTGGGCTCCCTGGCAATTACACCATCAGACATGAGTCTTCATTCTAAGACACAAGGCATGTGCCTCTCCAGGGGCCTGGGAGCCCTCAGACCCAGGAAAGGGGAAAAGCAGGTTACTCCAGTAAACTGTTCTGCAGGGACAGGGTGGCATTTCCAGAGAACGACTGAAATAGAGTGAGAAACTCAGAGCCGGGACAGTACAAGGTGGGATCCAGGCCCAGCTCTTTTCAAAGGATTTATTATTATTATTATTCTAAAATTGTGTGTGTGTGTGTGTGCATGTGCGCATGAATGTGCATGTGTGTGAGTGTGTGTGCGTGTGTGCCTGTGTGTGCCCACAGAGGCCAGAAGAGGACACTGAATCCTCTGGAGCTGCAGCTACAGGCAGTTGTGAGAAGTATCTATCCCCGGGGAGAGTAGTATTTGCTCTTAAGTGCTGAACCATCTCTCCAGACTGAAGGACTTCTAACCCACTCGGTATGCTGCCTGCAGGGAAGGGTTCGCATGTGTGTTTCTCATTTCTAGAAGCGTGTGCCATAGTGATACTAAACATCAAGACCAAAGGATGTATGCACTGAGGTCTCCACACCTCCTGCAACCTCAGACACATGCAGGAACCCCACAGCCAGCATGCCAGCATGCTCAGGAGGGAGTAGAGGTTGGCCTGCGGGGAGGACACAGTCTTGGATGAACACCCAGCCTCAGGCCGGCACTTGTCAGCCTGTGAGGGTTTCCAAGGCTGGGCTGTGGGCAGGGGAAGAGTCTTCTGAAGAGTCTTCCTACTCTGAATCTGGGATGGAACCTACTAGGGGCTAAGAGTGGCACCAAAGGGAACTGGTGAGACCCAGCCTCCTCTGAGAAGTCTGAGGCTTTAAAGGGTGTCATTTGCCCCTGTGATCTCTGGCTGCACATGTGTCCCACAGGACTCTGTCTATCCCAACCCACACAGGCACAGTGGGGCCACTTGACAGGGCTCAGGACTGTAGGAATTCCTTGGCTTCCAACAGCCAGCTGTAACACTTACAAGGACCATGCAGACCTGGATGCTTGGTATAAAGACAAGTTCTTGCTGCCACCCACCCCCACCCCCAGAAGCTACTGGAGAAGCTGAGCTGCATTTTATAACCCAATATTAGACCTGTTGCTGTGGGGTGGAAAGTTCTGTAACCAGAAGGCAGGGAACACCGGAGGAAACTGTTCCGCAGTGGAAACCACCTGGTTCTGGATTGTCTTTGATTTCTCTCCTGTGTGGACATCAGAGCCTCACACTCCTAGCTGGTTCTGCTTAGGGGCTAGAGGCAGGTGTGGCTCCAAACCCAGTGGAAACCAAGCAGGGTCCTTATTTCAGGCATAAGACACAGGAAGTACACAAGTGTGATGTGCATGTGTGTGAGTGCCAGTGGGAGTGTCTGGTGTGGGCTTGGCTATGCAGGAGTGTGTGGAGGGGGCGTTCTGAGAGTGTGAGTGTGTGTGAGCGTGTATGTGTGTGTGTATGTGTGTCTTGCGCACACACAAGAGAGAGAGAGAGAGAGAGAGAGAGAGAGAGAGAGAGAGAGAGAGAGAGAGAGAGGTTTTAAATTCATATGTACTGCATGTCCTCCTGTGCCAGGGATCTGTTCCCTTCTGGATGCATCATTGGTTGCTGTGGAACTTCCAGAAGAGGAGCCGTCAGGGCCACCTGCAGAGGAAGTTGCTGCCTGCCAGAGAGGAAGCCCTTGCCTGGCAGGCATGCATGGAAGAGGTGCTCTGTGTGCAGCAGTGACTTCTGCCCCTCATGCATCCTGGGACATATGGTTCCTGGATACCCAAGAGGGGACAGATGTGGCTGAGTGGCCCATGAAGAGAGCGATGATCTCCATTCCCGTCTGCAGTTACACATGCTCTCATTTAAATATACTAGGAAGTGCTTTCTATTTTTTCTCTTTTAAAATTGGACCTGTTTATTTATCAGGAGGAGGGCCAGAGACACTCATGTGCCGTGGCACACACACGTGAGTCTGAGGATAACTTTCAGGAGTCAGATCTGACTTCCCATCATGCAGATCTGAGGGATTTGATGGAGGTTGTTGGGTTTGGCTGCAAGTACCTTTACACACTGAACCATCTTGCTGGCCCCTTCTTTCCATTTTTCCATCTTATCTCCATACAAAGCCCCGGAGAGAACTGGAAGGGGGAAGTCACACCATACATTGACAAAGAATGTGAGTTTGATTAGGTGAAGCGACATCAGTATCAGAGCCAGCAGGTGTGGCAGGGCTGGGGTAAGTCTCAGGATACGCTGTTCTGCTCACGGATGTCACCTGCCAGGTATAAGATTGTCCCATGTCTTCCCTTCTTATTCTAAATTCCTGTGGGTGGTGGACCTGTGGGAACCTGCTTTGGCGTCCACTTCCGCCCTTAGCTTCTGTCCACTGGCTTTTTCCAGAAGCACTTGGGCTAGAGGACCCAGAACCGTAGGTGCAGCTCTGTCCTCTGCCGCCCTCTGCCTCCAGAGGTTCGAGTCTCAAGGCACAGCTGTGGGCAAGGGCAGGCTGGGATTTATTTATGGCTGCCCCGGGTTTTACTGGGGTCTCCATAAAATCTGTTCTTTGGGTCAGGAAGGTTTATGGCTGGGCCCTGTTTGGGGAGTCTCAGATTCTGTGTGTTGGTTTGTCATTTTGAGAAAAACCACAAGTTTGTTTTGCTTTGTTTTAAACAAAGGAATGTCAGGATTTGTGGGAGCTGGAGAGGGCTGCATCCTCAGGGAAGAACCTTTCCAGCCTTTTCCGGGGCATCCTCGGAGGAACTAAAGCTGAAGAGGGCCGGTGCAGTTCATCTGGTGTTATGCGACTTTCAGTTTGAAAATGGATAAATCTCTGTGTCTGTTTCTCCCTGAAGCACAGACCTGGAGAGACAAGATGGCAGACTGGGTTGGGAAGCTCTCTCTATGCCCGATCTCTCTTTTGCCTGAGTAGAATAAAATGTCTTTGTGGGCAAATGAGTGCCCAGTGACTTCTTAGAAACTATTTTATTTAATGGGTATGGGTGTTTTGCCAGCACGTGTGTCTGTACGTGTGTGCCTGATTCCCACGGAGGGCAGGACTGGAGCTAGAGAGTTACAGATCTTTGTGACCTGTCATGCTGGTGCTGGGAATTGAACCCAGGTCCTCTGCAAGAACTGCTAGTGCTTTTAACTGCTGAGCCATCTCTCCAGCTCCCAAGTACCACTAAAAGATGCCTGTTTTAAAGTTACCTGCAGGTCAAGTGGGGGTGCACATGAATCTCACTGTGAAGGGGAAATAGAATAGGCATTGCTGTTGGAAGGGGGAGAGTCTGGATGGGGGGTTTGGGGATGGGAACAGGAGGGATCAAGTTGGGGGAAGATGGAGGGAGGGAGAGAGTACTGGGAGGAAAAAAGAGAATAAAAAAATAAAGTTACCTGAAATATTTCTGGCTCTGTGCCAAATTGAGTATAGTGTTTTCCAGAAAGAAAGCAAGGGCTCCCTTTTTCTCTGGTGTCACCCCCACATCCCTCTGGGGTTGTCCTACACACCAGCCCCTTTCTCTTCTGCACTGTAAATGAGTGAGTGGCTTACCTCCGGGCCCCGAGGGGCTCGCCACGCCAATGCTCTGCCTCTGAGCCTCCTTTTTTCCTTTTCTTCTGGGACCTACTGTCACTAAGTTGCCCAGGATGGCCTTGAGCTTGCCATTTTCCTGCCTCAGCCTTCCAAGTAGCCAGGACAACAGGCCTATGTCACCAAACCTAACTGCAAATATTGTAATGTAAATGTCACTTAAGCAATATTTCCTGCACTCCTATGAGACTAGAGCAAACAGAGTGTCCGTGTACGATATTTATATGGGATCTGGTGTTGCTTGTATTTTCTGAAAACAGATTGTATATGTGTGTGATGTGTGTGTGTGTGTGTAAAGATTATGTGTGTGCATGTACCTGTGTGTATACACACAAATGTGCATATGTAGATTGTGTGTGCATTTATGGGTGTAGACTGTGTGCATGTGAGTGCATGTGTATGTGCACACATGGGTATGTTGGTGTATGTGTATGTATGTAGACTGTATGTGTGTGTGTGTGTGTGTGTGCGCGCGCGCGCGCGCGCGCGCGCGTATGTGTGTGACCTTGGGAGACCTGAGGGGAAAGGCGAGGCAGCCCAGGTTGTGTTGCTGGAGAAGTGGACAAACACAAAGGAGCCAGGCCCCTCGAGGTGGCAAACTAGGGGGACAGCAGCAGCAGAGGTGGGGGCACTGGTGTCCCCACCCCTATCCCCGACTCCTGACTGCAGCCTGTGTCTGACAGGAGACAGGAGAGGATCAGGAGACATCCTGTGGGCCAGAGGGAAAGCCAGTCAGTAAAGGATGAGTAGAGGAAAAGAGCTGGAGCCCTAGAATCCAGCTGAGCAAGCCAGGTGCGGCACATGTCTTGAATGCCAGGGCGGGGGAGGTGGAGACAGCCGCTCACTGGGGCTCCTTGGCCCACGGCGTCTAACGTGGAGCTGTCTCTATACAGAAGGTAGATGTGCCCGAGGAACAGCTCAGGAGTGGTTGCTAGCCCTCACAACATGTGTACACATACCTGTGCTGCACCCACACACACATGCACACATACCCATGCTGCACCCTCATACACGTGCACACACACACACACACACACACACACACACACACACGCACACACACATATGCCCATGCATACAGAACAAAGGTAGTTCATTTTTCTTCAACAGCTCAATTAAGGTAAACTAACAAAAGCCAGTGTGTTCAAGGTGCCATGCTGACACTGAGAAGCAATTAACACGAGCAGGCACATGGCGGGGTCACCTCATTTGTGTCTGTAGTGTCCCAGGCACCAAGTGCACAGGCCAGCTTCTTGCTGCCCACAGCCTCCACAGAATGAGACCCTCAGGAATCCTGGACATTTGCACACTCTGTCTAGGTCCCCAGCTCCCATCAGGCAAACACCTTTGTACTCCCCAGGTCTTAAGAACATGAGTTCTCAGGGTTCCTAGTAGAACGAGAATCTTCATCTTTGAATACGCTGGAATAGCAGCTACTTGGTCTTAAAGAAACACTGGGTTGGCCAGGGACATTTCCCCCTGTAATAGAGGGTAACCTTTCTGCCCCAGCAGAGGGTTTGGGCATGAGGGGTGGGCACCCCACCTCCATCTCAGAGCCATTGTGACAAACACCCCATCCTCAGGCAGCTGAGTCTGCAGGATCCTTCCCCCCACATACCCCCAGATGTGGGTGGCCTGGGGGAGGGTCTGCACACCAGGATTCCCAGGCCACCCAGGGAGAGGGCTGGGCCTGAGCAAGCCACGTTTTGTTCTTAATGGACTCAGCTGGTAGGGCTCATGGGAAGGGTTGACTTTTCATCAAACCCCGAGCGGAGCGGGCAAGTATCAGGCACCAGTCAAAAGTCTCCCCTAAGTGTCCACTCTCTCCCGGCAGCCCAAGGCTGACTTAGGGGCTCAGTCAATATAGACCCTGGAACAGTGAGGACAGGCATTCGGGGCCTCTCTAAAACCAAACAGCCAAGGATGCTCAGGCCAGCTCCATTAGGGAGACTGCCTCCTATACAAGCCAGACTCATCATCGTCATTCTGGACCCACGCTCAGTGCCCACTCACCACAGTATCATCCTGAATCAAAGAGAAGAGGCAGTTTCCTGAGACACTCCCACAGACATGCATATAAGGGCAGGTCCCTGCTCTCAGGTCTGTTTCCTCCAAGGCCCTAGGCCAACAGCATCATCTATACCTGGTCTCTGGCTTTGCGTGTGTCATGGGGACAGGAAACGAAAGTGATTAAGAAAAAAACACTTTCAGGATGGGGAAGGTGAAAGAGCTGGACATTTCAACATGTGTGCATGCCTTCGCCCACCAGCAGGGCTAAAATTAACACTTGGCAAGGATGCACAGGTGCTCATGGGAGTGCAGACTTCTCCACACTTGGCTGAATCTGCTTGAAGCCAGACATGATGGCCGCTGGGTAATCAAGAAGTTTTTCCCCTAGAGAAGTGGACAACAGGAAGATGGCCAACATGTATGCACCCAAGAATGTACAGTGCACTCTGGTCATGTGGCCCCAGGTAAGAAATGCCCCCAATGGCCCTCAGGATCGAGGGACACAGCCTGGCAGAGTTTCATGGAGGAATGCTTTGTAGTAATGAAGATGGGCCAGTGCACCGAACGGTGGTTCCTGAACACTGTAGACCGTATGACCCCATTTACATGGCCCTCCAGCAGACCCTCGGAGGCTAGGAGAACTTCAGC
This sequence comes from Peromyscus eremicus, assembly GCF_949786415.1. NCBI lineage: Eukaryota > Metazoa > Chordata > Mammalia > Rodentia > Cricetidae > Peromyscus > Peromyscus eremicus. Next base: position 87,079,877 of record NC_081420.1, read on the forward strand.
TTTGGGAGAAGTAGGGGCTGTAATCAGGAGAGGCCCGGGATTTCCAGGGTCCCGGTTCCACACTAATCTGGGTGCCAGTGGGGAACGCACAGGTGCGTCTGTTTCTTGATCCTCCCACACAGAAAGTTTGAACTCCTCTCTGTGCATCACACAGAGCAGAAGGTTCTGGAAGAATCATCTAAAAACATCTTGACTCACTAGATGGAGATGATAAAAGGTAGATTCCCTCTGGAGGTTGGAGGTCACACCTGTAGCTTACTGGGTAACCATGGCAACCCATTCCCCTCTGAAGAATAGGGGATGCAGAAGGCACCCTTTAGTGAGAGTGGGTCTCTCTAAATGCTTAGAATCCCAGAAAAAAAAAAAAAACACAGGTGCCCAACAGAGGCTTGGGGACTTCACCCTGCCCAGATGTATCCCTATGAAGGAACAATGGATGAAGGCACTGTGAAGATCAGAATCAGCAAGAGGACTCAGTAAAGTCCTCAATAAAGGCACTCACCATCAAGCCTGATGATCTGGATTTGACCCCTGGAACCCCCACATGGTGGAATGAGAGAACTGACTCCCTGTTGTCCTCTGCCCTACACACACACACACACACACACACACACACACACACACACACACACACACACACAGCGGGAATCTTAAAGGGTCTTATTAATAAAAGCAAACCTGGAGCCAGGTATTGGGGTGAATGCTGGAAGATCAGAGAAGCAGAACAAGCCACAGCCACCTCACCTTGCCAATTCCTCAGCTGATCTTGTTTCCTCAGACTGGAAACCTCTGAGTCCTCATCCAGAATGAATCTCAGCTGAACTGCTGTTCCAAAGCCTGAAAGCTTAACCAGCTAAAAGCTTCGATTTTCTGGTTGTTACGCATTGTATACCTTTCTGCTTTCTGCCATCACTCCCTGGGATTAAAGGCTCACTTTCTGGGATTAAAGGCATGAGTCACCTTGAACACAAAGAGATCCAGGTAGATCTCTGCCTCTAGAATGCTGGGATTAAAGGCGTGAGTGCCACCATTTTCTAGCCTCTGTATCTAGCGGCTGTTCTGTTCTCTGACCCCAGATAAGTTTATTAGAGTGCACAATATTTTGGGGAACACAATACTACCACACACACACACACACATACTCACTCACTCACGAACAAATGTAATTAATCTTCTTTTAAAGAAGCATGCTCTAGAGGCTGACAGCCCAGGGTCACAGGGTCTGGGAGCAGTATTTTGGTTTGTGTGCCTCAGTTTCCTCTCCCAGAAATGGAAATGTGGTAGGGAGAAGGCACCCCACATTCTTAGCTCAGAGCCAGCCACAACTCGAGAATGTCATAAGCATCAGCCCTTGAGGCAGCTCTGAGCTCTTCCCAACTGTGGCAGCCCTGCATTGGGCTCCGAGGAGCTTCCAGCGAAGCCTGTGTACCTCCCAGCAAGGCTGGCTTCCTGGGGGAAAACCGGCTCTGGCCCCCTCTTCTCTGGAAGCCCAGACATCTTGCAAATGAGCCACAATGTTGTGGCCTCCTGCGTATAGAGAAGCTTCCAGAAGGCATCTGATGTAGAACAGAGACGGCTGAAGAGCCCTGCCTGGTCTTGGGCTGTGGGACTCTGGCTTCCTAGCAATCTACTCTTCCACAAGTGATCCTGTGAGGTTGGGAAGGTCCCTTTCCCAAGGCGGTCCAGGCCCCTCTGCGGTCCCGACTTATCTCCTGTTGGGGCCAATAAAAAGGAAAGATTTGCAATCGTGAAAGTGCTCCATGGGTTAGCTGTGTGCCTGCCCTCCTTATCAGGACAGTGTGGGCCCCAGTGGGTGGACAGCAGCAGGGATGACGGATGCCTGAAGACTGGAAGAGAGGTTGTAGAGTTTATTGGGTTTGGGTTTTTGGTTTTTGGGTGCTTTTGAGGGTGTGTGTGTGTGTGTGTGTGTGTGTGTGTGTGTGTGTGTGTGTGTGTTCTGTGTGTTTATGAGTGTTATGCTGTATTGTTATGTGTCTATGAGTGTGTATATAAGTGTGTGTCTGTATGTGAGTGTGTGTGTATGTCTATGGGTGTGTGTATGTGTGTGTGTTTACAAGTGTGTGTATCTTTGAGTGTGTATCTGTACTTGAGTGTGTGAGCGTGTGTGTGTGCATGTGAGTGATGTGTGAGAAAATGACAGAGAGCTTCCTAGTTCTCATCACGATCGTCACCTCTGTTAGTTAATTTATAAGTTGATGACTAAATACTGGACTAAAGTAACTTAGGGAAGGCAGGATGTATTTTGACTCCCAATTTGAGGATGAGGTCCATCGCAGGGCAAGGCAGGGAGGCAGGGGTCACAAGGCATCACAGACAGGAAGCAGAGAGAGCTGAATACTGGTGCTCAGCTCACCTTTTCATTGTTGTTCAGTCTGGGACCCCAGCCCAGAGAATGATGCCCCCACATTCAGGGTGGGTCTTCCTGCTTCAATGAACATAAAAACTCCCTTACAGAGAGGTCCAGTTTTTCCCATGGTGACTCTAATTCCTGCCAGGGCTGAGTCAGTCCCCAGGCAGCTAAGGAATGAGAAGGGTTCCCTGCTCATTTTTGTACAACAGGAAATTGAGAACCCAGGACACTGGATGCTGGTTGTCCTCAGCCTGACTGGGAGTCAAGCTCCAGCAGGTGCCTGTGACAGCAGCTCACTGCACCTTATGATGTGGGTGTGGCTTCTCTGTTTTCCAGAAACTCATCAGAAGATAACCTGGACCTCATCTAGCAGGAGTAAAGGTTCTGGATCCCACGCAGGGGACCTTCCTGCAAACAGTGGAGCAGCATCTCCCAAGTGCCAACATGCAGAATACAAAGGCTCTGAGATCACCAGGACCAGGAGCCCACGGAGACAAACTGGTCCTGGATGGGTGGGACCACGGGTGGGAAATGAAAGCTTGATCCCACCATGTCAGCATGTCAGGTTGGTTAGGACAAGGGCTCAGCTGATGGAATAGGGAGATTGGGTGGGTGTGGGGGAGTCGCCACTCAAGCTTTCTGTGAGTCTAAACGTGCTCTAAAAACAATGAAACTGAAATGAACAGTATGAGGGAAAGATGGGAATGAGGAGGGAATGATGGAAGGACGGAACTAGGAAGGGAAAAGAGAGGGAGGAAAGACAAAAGTATGAAAGATGGGAGGGATGGAGGGAGGGAAGAGGGTGAGTGGGCGCCCAGCATCTTAGTGTTGGCTACATGTCTCACTACATAACTTTCCTAAATGCTTGAACAATGTTTGGAGGTCAGAAAGGGTCAGAAGCTAAGTGTCATATGCTCCTCAGAAAACCAAGTTTCTACCCCAACATGGCATGTCGGTGTACTACTGAGAACATAGTGGCTAGAGCTGAATGTGACTGGGGTAAACTGAGGTCAGGAGATTAGAGTCAAGGGCCATGCCTAGCATTGTTTAAGGTACAGGCTCTGCATACCTAGCTATAGAAGGGAGACCCTCAGACCTTGGACTAACTATAGATGCCAAAACCACTTTGAAGGAAGTGGTACAGGAATGGGGAGAATCCCAGGCAGATGCAGACAGTGGTGCACACTCCAAATGTTTCCGGTCTGGTCCTCAAGCAGAGGGAGGGGATCTCTGTGGTCAGGTGGAAATTTGTCACCCATCAATGAGGCTTTGGTGTTGTGTTTCTGTGGTCATAAACCATTCCTCCAGATTCAGTCCCCACGAGAAATGAGGACAAAAACACTTGCTGTGACATCATCATCTTCCACTGTAGGATTAGTGTCAGGAAAAGAGATGGGGGAAAAAAAATGAAAGGAAAGCAGAGTGTATCCGACAAGTGTCCACCTGGCTGGCATTCCTTTCTGTGGGGGACCTACTCCCACCCTTTACAGGGTTCCTATGAGTAGGAGAGAGGAATAAGGAATATTCCTTGTAGATAGAAAGATAGCAGAGATGAGACAGATAGAAAAACAGGATAGCTTCGGGAGGACCTGGATCAAAATCCACCGGCCCCTTCTGTCTCTTCAAAAGGGCTTTTTATAACAATGCCAAGAGATGGGGCAAAAGACCTCCCCCTTGCTAGCCCAGAGCACACACTGCACAGCCCAAGTGCAGACCCTTCCACACACCTGGTAACCACGCACGTGGTCAAGCCATCTCCTTATGCAGCCCTGCTAGGTAAAGCAAGCTCCAATCTCACTAGGAAATGTCTGTGGGTCTCCACACCCTTCATGCCACCCTCAGGCTGGGCTGTCACTACAGTCTGCCAGCCTCCAGGAAATGTGGAGCTAGGAGAGAGTGTGGATGTTTCAGAACACAAGACACACACTTCTCCCTCAGTCCTTTAAGACACCAGGCTGGAGGCCAGCGTAGAGGCTGAGGCAGGAAGATTTAAAGTTCCAGTTCAGCCTGGGCAACTTAGTGAGACCCTGTCTCTAAATTATAGGTAAAAAGAGGGCTGGGGATCTGCCCAGTGGCAGAGAGCTTACCTAGCCTACACGGGGAACTGGGTTCAATCCCCAGTACTGCAGGAGGTAAAAGGTGACCAGAGCCAGTGTTTCACTTCCCCAAGAGTGGGTTCCTGCCATCCTATGTCTTCTTTGTCAACTATTCTCAGCCTCCTGAAAATGTACTGACCCACAGCAGTGCCACCCCTGGAGGCTCGGCACTGGGAAGTGGCAGGTGCCCCAACCACACACTCCAGGATCCCATCTGAAGGGTGGGAAGCCCGCCCAAACACACACCAGTGAAGAAACTGCAGCCCCACAAGGAGCCCAGTGGGGCTCATCCTGTAATCCTAATCACATCTACGTTACAGGACTTTCTCCCAGAGTTCAGAAATGCTCAAGTCAGACCAAGGCCATTGGTTAGTGCAGACTGTATGAGCCTGGCTGAGCCTCTGTGGCTTCGTGGGCAGAGGACCAGTCTGCCGCTCCCCACCCCAGAGCATTTCAGGAGCAGAGTGAGCAGCCAGCAAAGCTCTCAGGCAGGTGTAGAACCCAGGAGGTCAGACATTCTGCAGGGGACTGACTGTTTCCCTAGTCCTGGCCTCTCAGCTGCAGCCACTCGGGGAGAGCAGCAACTGCAGATCAGGGCTCAGGAAGAGAAGATGCTCAGCTGAGGCTGAGCCTTGACCCCCGGCCTTCCCACCTCAGCTTCTCCCGATGCCAAGATCATCTGTGTGCCAGTGTCCTGCTGAGTATCCAGCATGCGCAGGTTCAGTATTGCTGCTTCTGCCTGGGGTTTTGAGTTCAACAGAGAAAGGACTGGAACTTGGTAGCTGGCACCACATCTATCCACAGACCTTCTCTGCTGCAGACATGGGCTGTGGGTTGGTGACTCAGCTGGAAAGTAGCAAGCCATTCAATGGGAACCTGGGTCTCCTTCGGACATAGGCCTTTTGGAGAAGGGCTGTGATGCAGACTCTGTCCCGGGGAGCCTGACAGAGGCTGGCTCTGCCAAGGAATCACAGATGGAATCCAAGGGCCAAAAGTCAGAGAGCATAGACCACTGATGGGGTGGCTTCCTGGAACTCATCTATCTATATCCACACAGTTTATTCCTCCTTCTGTCCATTCATTCATTCAAAGAATTGTTCATTTAGTCAACAGACATGTCACAGGGTCCTCTGGGCCAAGTTTGGTTCTGAAAGGGGCTGAAATCCACCACGTCCTCAAAGCCAACCAGGGCCTGGACCTGGTGGGAATAGAATTTCAAGAGAGGTAGAAATTAGTGAGTGGGTGGGTGGATATATGTGTGGGTGATGGATAGATGGATGGAGGGACGGTTGGGTGGATAGACACATGATGAGTACATAGATGGGTGGATTGATGATGGTTGGATGGGAGGGTAGGTGGGTGAGTGAGTGAGTGGATAGATGAATGGGTGGATGGACAAAGGGGGCAGTAGACAGATGCATGAATGAGTAGAGAGGTGGATGGACGGATAGATGGGTAGATGGGTAGATGGGACAAGGGAAGGAGGAGGGTGAGGAGATGAATAGGTGGCTAAGTGGATAGATGCATGAGAGGTGGTTATTGGATTAGTGATTGGTGGGAGGGATGGATGGGTGGGTAGAGTGAGGATGACATTTGTTTCCCTGTGTTCATATATACTCCACACAATAATCTCTTTCTGTCTCTCTCTGTCTCTGTCTCTGTCTCTGTCTCTCTGTGTGTGTCTGTCTGTCTCTCTCTCTGTCTATTTCCCTTTGTCTCCGTCTCTGTGTGTCTCTCTCTGTCTCTCTCTGTTTCTGTCTCTTTCTCATATAGATGACCCAGAGAGACAGAGCCAAGCGCTCACTCCCTTCTGTTTCCTCACATCCAGCACTTACTGGCTTCCTGTCAGAGGCTCAGCATTGCATTGGGTCCTAGGTGTTAGGCATCAGGGAGACACGAAAGATTGGTCCTGCTCATAGATAGAGTGTCCTCTTTCTTCAACCCTTCCGGTCCAATCAGCCACTGGTATCAGGCCCCTGCTCCTCTCCCTCACCCTCATCTGTGATGACCACCACTAATATCAACACCAGTAATATGAACACCAGTACCAACAACACTCTCACCATGAATATGATGCCAACATAACTGATATCAATATTAACACCAACGTCAACACCATCACCACCAACAAAACTAATAACACTGTGATAGCTAGTCTTGGTTGTCAACTTGACACTCTAGGAAGAGGGACCCTCAGCTGAGAAGTTGTTTCTATCAGGCTGGCCTGTGGGCCTGTCAGTGGGTCATTTTCTTGATCGGTAATTGATGTGGAAGGGTCCAGCCCACTGTAAGCTAGTCCATCCCTAGGCAGGTGAGCCTGGGCTATATAAAAAAGGTATCTGAATGTGAACCTGAGAACGAGCCAGTCAGCAGCATTCCTTGGTGGTTTCTGCTCCAAGTTCCTGCCTTGAGTTCCTGCTCTGACTTCACTCAATGATGGGCTGTGACCTGGAAGTATAGGATGAAATGAACCCTTCCTCCCCACCTTGCTTTTGGCCAGAGTGTTTTTATCACAGCAACAAGAAAACAAACTAAGAAAAAATACCATTACCATCAAAACCAACATGACCAACACCAACATCAGTCACCACGGCCCTAACACTGACATCACCATCACCATCAACACTTCCGTCACTGGTGGTGCCAACACTGCCTATCACCATCACCATTGTGGAGAGGCTGCCACCTGCTCTAACTTACTCCATACTGGGCAAAACAGCAGATGTTCCAGCTGTGCATTGTGCTCCATTTTACAAGCAGCTTTCCCCCCTATTTTGAGGATGAAGGATGCACTTGGGTGGGCATGAGAACACCACCATCTGCCTCATATCACCCATGTGGCACAGACCGATAAATGACTTATTCTGAGAGTAGAAAGAGATTGAGCCTATACATTTCCCCAGGTAAACTGAGACTGAAAAGGTACATATGCATGTGGTGGTATTGTGTTCCCCGAAATACTGCTCACCCTAATAAACTTATCTGGGGTCAGAGACAGAACAGCCACAGTATTAAACATAGAGGATAGGCAGTGGTAGCACATGCCTTTAATCCCAGCACTTGGGAGACAGAGCTAGGCAGAAATCCATGTGTTCAAGGATACAGCCAAGCATGGCAACTCACGCCTTTAATCCCAGAAAGTGAGCCTTTAATTCCAGGGAGTGATGGTAGAAGGCAGAAAGATATATAAGGCGTGAGGACCAGGAACAAGAAGCATTTGGCCTGGTTAAGCATTCAGGCTTTTGAGCAGCAATTCAGCTGACACCCATCCTGGATGAGGACTCAGAGGCCTCCAGTCTGAGGAAACAAGACCAGCTGAGGATCCAGCGAGGTGAGGTAGCTGTGGCTTGTTCTGGTTCTCTGATCTTCCAGTTCTCCCCAATACCTGGCTCAGGTTTGATTTTATTAATAAGAACTTTTTAAGATTCCTGCTACACATGCATTTTAAAATTATGCCATATTTTAAAATCATACCAGACCGTGTCAGGGGTGAAGGAAGAACTGGGTTATGAAGTCCTAAGTGACTGCATGCTGTTGACATGAGCATGGTCATGCCAAGGACTCCGATGCTTCATCTGCAGGGGAGTGGTAAATCCTTCTCTGGCTCAAAGGGTTGACAAAGCACTCCTCTGGAGTCCACCTGTGGACGTCGACAGTGTGTGCAGGAAATGGCCACCATAGCTTTCTCCCCCTGAAGACCACTTCCCTACAGAGACTGCTCCTGTGAGACTATCCAAACCTGCCTCCTCCATCCAGCTGTATTCCATAAACCCTGGCCCCTTGTTCAGCTGTCTGCAATAACTCTGTTCGACTCTCTACAATAACATGCTGAACTTCCGGGATGCTGCGGTTTCTCCATCAGAGATTCTGTTCCAACCAATCCCAGCGTTTGTGTGTGTTCATGTGTTTGTCTTTTCTTCCTTTTCTTGCCACCCCCATCAAGTTGGTCCCTGGAGCCATGTTAGGATGAAGCAAGACTTGAGAACCTATCATATACCTCAGACCAAGGAGATAATGTAACTCCCTCACCCAGTCTCCACAAATAAGTAGACACTCTAGCCCTGAGGCGGTGATGCCCCAACAGACTTGTGATCTACAAGCAGAGGACTCCCGATTATCCCAGGGGCTCCGGTCCATCTCGGCCAGAGACTGATGCAGCCTATTCCGGTTGTCACCTGCCCGACTACCATTCACCCTATGGCCCTGCCACTCATCTGCCCACCCATCTTTTTTACCTGCCCTTCACTTGGCCTCACCCCTGCAGCTCAGCTCTGACTGCAGCCTGACTATGGGCAGCAGCCTGTAGCCTCTCCAGCTTCTCAGCTCCATTTGCTCATTATCTTATCAAGACAGAGACGCTCCCCTACGCCTGTCAGTTCTCCAGCTTTGGCTTCTCAGGCCTCTTGAGGCCCTTGAAACTCCTTGAGGCCCCCTGTATCTTCAACCTTTGTAGCTATCACACAACTTACAGATATAGATAGATAGATAGATAGATAGATAGATAGATAGATAGATAGATAGATGATAGATAGATAGACAAATGACAGATGATCAATTGATTGATTGATAGAAGATGGATATATTTACTATTATTATTAATGCATCATGTGCAAGCTGGGAATTAACATAAGTTATTAAAATTAGAATAAAAGACTAAGTGTTTGCCTCAGCCAAGGCCATCAAGCCAAGCAGGGTTATCCAGAAAATGGTTAGTTGGTAAATTCTGGCACTGTGGAAAGACACAAGCCTGCTTGCTTGTCTGTGCTTCTGACATGTGCATGCATGACAGTGGGCCCCGTTTGTCCAGTGCCTGGGATGCCCAGCCTGTGTCACTGAAGTCTTCTCCTCTCCCAGGCAGGGCCATGACCACCAGGCCACAGGAAGAAGTCCTCACCTTGGCTGAGAACCCTACCTAGACTCCACAAGGACTGAGCAGAGGGTCTGGGCATTGGTTCCTGGAGCCTGGGTCACTCTGCCCCATGCCACCCTCTCCCCTGTAGTCTGTTTTTGGCCCAACTCTGCTGCCTCAGTTTTCCTGCATGGACTGAACAAATGACCTCATCGGTAGCTGTGGGTCTCCCTCAAAGGTGATTTTGCCTCAGCAGCCTTTCTGGTCTTTCCTCAGAGGGGTGCATCTGACATCTGGAGGGAGCGAGGCTGCTAATCCTAATTCTCTTGCACTGCACAGGACGCCCCACTGTTAAGAATGGGGGCCAAGTTCCCTAAACTGAGGAGAAAAAAAACCTCAAAGATGTCGAAGCAGAATTCCCCTTCACAACCCTTAAAAGGGCAAAATTAAAAAACCTTTCTCTATTTGCCTCAGACCAGTGCCCAGATCCCCCAAATCCATGGTTTGTGACCCCCTTAGGGCTGGGGTGAGGGGTTTTTATGAGTGACTGAGTTCCAAGGCACAGACCCCACTTTCTGGCCGTTGAAACACCCTCCCATCCTCTGCGGATCCCACCTTCCTTCTGGTTTCTTCTCCTCCTGCTGCACTCAGATGGGAGCTGGAGGAACCCTGGCGTAGGTTGTAAGGACGTCTTTATAAAGGGTCACACGAGATTTCTTACCATGCTGGAGCTCGGAGGGTGATGTATCGGGTTACTAATTCCCTTAATTGCATGTCTGGGCTAAAAACAGACTCTCTTAGTTTTCCTAAGAAGTTACATTCTTAATGACATTAAAACATTGTGGTGAGTGAAGGCAAAATGCTAACTGATGGATTTAGGGCCTGAATCAGTGTGTGGAGTGTTTACCTAAACTTGTTTACCCCTGCTGGGTCACTGGTCTCCAAGGTTCTGCCAAAACCCAGGGAGGAACAGTGGTGTCGGATTCGGGACCTGGAGAGGGCTCAAGAATTTCTTTCGATTTTTTAGCCCCAGACTGAGTAGATGCTGCAATCATGCTGTAATCAAAGAATGAGTGTGCGCACACACACCAGGCTGCAAGCCGATTCATCACTCCGGATTTCTGCAGAGACCAGGGAGGGCAGAGATGCCATGGGGAGAGGAGGAAGACCTCTTGGCTTTGGGTCCCGTGACTCTTTCCAATTCTTAAAGAAGCAAAGACGGAGACAACTTTGAAAAGTCACCCTCAAAGTGCCAGGTTCGACAAGGGGACACGCTGTTTTGAAGCTTCCAGAATTCTCCCCTTCCAGGAAGCAGGAAGCAGCATGTGGCCCGGATGTAGACCCTAAGGCCCCAAAACTCTGAGTAACTCACCCAAAAGGTCACAGCTTGGGGTGGAGACACCAGGATTCGATGCCCTTCGGGCTGAGGCCCGTAGCTCTCTGACTTCAGCCAGTGTGCTCCCTGCCTGGGAATCTAAGGTGAGGTTGCAGGAGACAGCCCCAGCCCCAGATGTCAAGGTCATTGTCACACACAAATTCCTGCCCCTGATGTCAGGATGACTTTCCCATACTTTCCTCCTCTGGTGGTTCTGGTCCCCACCCCTTGCCCTCTCTCCCAGCCCCACTGTGGAAGGGTCTATGGTTTACATGCCCATTATTCACTTTTATTGTAGACAATGGTGGCTGGAAAGATGGCTTATGGTCAAGTGCTTGCCTTGAGGACCCGAGTTCCATCCCCAGAACCTATAAGAAAGCCTGGCATGGCGGTTTATGCTTGTAACCCAAGCACTGGAGAGGCAGAGGCAGGGGGATCCCTGGGGACCAGCTGGCCTAGCCCAGTCTGTGAGCGCCAGACTAGGGAGGCCTGTCTTTAAAAGGGTGGAAGGCTCCTGAGGAGGACACCTCTGTTTGAACTCTGACCTCCACATGCACACGCAGACATGCACATGTATCACACATGTGCACAGACATCACAACAACAGTGACACAGAGTCACACACAAATAATCTAAAGTAATAAAATGGACAATGCGCTGTCCAAACCACCCAGTACTTCAGACCTAACTCCACATACACTTGGCTGTTATCCTTTTTTGGCACAGGATCTTGCCATAAAGCCCTGGCTGGATCGGTACTCCCTATGTAGCCCAGGCTAGCCTTGAGTTTGTGCCAATTGTCCTGCCTTAGCTTCCCAAATGCTGATATTGCAGGTGTGGGTCACTACATCCAGTTTGGCTCCATATGTATTTTAATCTGAAAAAGAAAAGAATAGGAGAGAAAAGAAAGAAAAGCCTATAAAGCAGTACTGGACTCCAGAGAATGTCACAGCACAGGCAGGCTAAGGGTCCTGGTTCCAACCACTCCCTGAAAAGCACACCCAAAATTATAGTTATTGATGGACAGAAGGGAGGATAGGGAGGCAACATTTCAGTCACAAATGGATGATAGATACCTGGTGCTCACATACTGATCTTCATAAATCTTCATTACATACACACATTTGTTTGTTTGTTTGTTTACTGGGGTGTGCCATGACACACACGGGGAGGTTACAGAACAATGTGAAGGTGAGGTAAGGTCCTGGGTTTGAACTCAGGTCATCAGGCTCGGCAGCAAGCTTACAGGCCCTCGGGGCAGCTCTTGAAACTTTCTGCAGGGTTACGGATTTTCACTGAAAATGTTCCAAAACGGAGAATGCAGACCCTTTATACAGATTCAAAAGCTACATGTTCACTCAGCAGACATCCCAGCCTGGCAACTTCCTCCATGCCAGCATCTCCCATCTTCTAGGACAACTCCACTAGGATGCAGCCCGAGCATGCGCACTCCCACGATGACAATGAGAACTACAAGTCGCTTAGAGCTTGCTGAATGTCACCTGCTGTCCTAAATGCTTCACGAGCACATTGACTTGGAAAACACCTCCATAGTCTATAGGCCTGTGGGTGTATCCTCTGCAGGGTGGTGATGTTGTTAGCTCCATTTTACAGATAGTAAAGGTGAGGCTTGGAGAGAGCAACTAGGTAGCTTGTCTAATGTTACTCAGAATCTCAGAGTGGGTGGCACACCTGTGCTCACACATCTCAGGGGACTCAGGGGACTCTGGGTGAGTGGATGGTGCACCTGCCTTATGAGACTCTGGGGTCCTTGATTCGAAGCATCTCTTAGGTTTTCTCATCTAAATACTTGAGACCTTCAGGTTTCCTCATCTAAATACTTGGGCTTTTCTTTTCCTGGCTGCATTGTTTTCCACTTTCCACACTTTCTCAGCTCAGACCCCTGGGAACAAGCCCACTCTGGACTCCCACCTCGGAAACCCACTCTGAGGGGGAGGTGAGTGACAACCTCACAGGCTTCTGAGGGTCAGCACAGCACCACTGGTTGAACCCTTGGAGAAAAGAGTGGGGGACAGGGGTGGGGGAGCTTGTTCAGGTCAAACAGGTTCATTGTGTTCAGGATTTCTTCTGAGTGAGCTATGGATTTCAGTCGGATTCATGGGTTATCACACCTCTAGGGTTCTCAGTGAGGGTGGACTGGAAAACAACAGCCACTAAAATCTTACAAGAAGGAGACCAGGAGACAGAGAGGATGCTGGGTAAAGAAGCCACTTGAATCTTATTAGCCTCAAGGGCTATTGTGATATTTTCCCCCAAAGACCTAGAAGGGAAGATGCTGAAGGTGGGGAGGGGGATGCAGGACAGAATGTGCCTGTGTGTGTGTGTGTTCACATACCTGTGTGCATGTGTGCACGTGTGTGCACACAAATGTTCTCATGTGTGTGAATTGCCTAAGTGTTTGTGTTTTGCATAGACGTGTGTGCATGTGCCTGTGAGTGTGCATGTATGCATGTGTGTGTAAATGTTCTCATAAGTGTGTGAGAGTGTGCATGTGTGTGTGAATGTTCTCATACGTATGTGTACATGAGTGTGCACGCATAGGTGTACATAAGCATCTAGATTTGGACTCCCAGCATCTAGGGAGAGTAAACACTGAAGACATACAGTCTACATCGTGTGTGTAGATTATCAGGACCCTGTGATAAGGGGGACTCCTGGCCCTAAGTTCTGGGCTCAAGGAGAAACTCAGGGCTCAGTGGTGTCCAGGCGGGCAGCCTCTTTCCCGGTGCCCGCTGTGTCATTGACAGAGAAAGTGGCCCAGCTGGGTCTTTTCTGAGTCAACACATTTGGAACGGAGGGCTGTAAACCTTCCAGTGAAACCTGCCCATGAGCCGCCTTCCTTGGGAGCCACAAGGTTCGGGGGACGTTTAGGCAAGTCCTCAGCCCACCTCATCAGAGATGATGATTGGGCAGAGCTAGAAAGGGCCGGTCAGGTTTGGGGGTGGGGGGTGGGGAGTGGGGGTGTGCACGTGTGTGCTGTGAGTGTGTGGGCGCGTGTTGTGTGTATGTGTGTTGAAATTGCAAACTTCCCCAGGCTAACGTGATATGCAGGGCAGGCCTGCCCGCCGCCGCCGTGGGTGGTCTTCCTTGGGCCCTCTGGGGGAGATCGGATGGAGCAGGACATGAGTTTAGCAACATTTCCAATGGGGTAATGACAGCAGTAATGATGGCTGTCCCGCTTGGGAAGAGGAAATCAAAAAAGCCTACACAGCGACAAAAATAAACAAGCGTGTAACGTCGGCCCAGGAGGCCGGCCCACTCTGAACTTGGAGGACATCAAAGCAGGGCTGGTTATCGGGCGTCCCAGGCTCCAGGCTCCACTGCGTCCTGCCCCGCACTTTTATCAGTCTTATGGATGTGCCCAGAAACTCACAGCAGCACAGCTGTGGCTGCCCTGCAGGGTTCTGTTTCTGGAGATGCTCAGGCTGCAGCCGATAGGGAAGGACCTGCAGTGTCTCAGGGACAATGGAACCACCTACATAGAGATTCCACATTCTGAACCACAGAAGGCAGGCGGAGGATGGAGCCTCACAGCTGGGAAGGGACATGCAGCTTGTCCTGAAATGTGCTGCGTGGCCCTGAGCCAAGGGCCTCCCCTCCTGTTCCGATCGGGCGAATTACACCCAGCATTCAGGCAGTCCGTGTGTGCCCAACTCCCACCATGACCAGACGTGGCATGGGGTTCCAGGAGTAAGGTGAAGAAATCTGTCTCCTCGCCCCGCAGAGAGATGGCTCAGAAGTTAGAACACATACTGCTCTACCATAGGAGCCGAGTTGGAGTCCCAGCACTTACATCAGTCAGGTGGTTCACAATTGCCTGTCACTCCAGCTTCAGAGGGTCCAGTGCCTCTGACCTCTGCACACACCACACATCAGGCACACACAACATAGACACAAACGTCTACACGATTAAAAATAAATCTCATTAAATACTGAAGAAATCAGATTTTTGTTTGTTTGTTTGTTTTGTTTTTGTTTTTTCGAGACAGGGTTTCTCTGTGTAGCTTTGCGCCTTTCCTGGAACTCACTTGGTAGCCCAGGCTGGCCTCGAACTCACAGAGATCCGCCTGGCTCTGCCTCCCGAGTGCGCCACCACCGCCCAGCTAAAATCAGATTTTTAAAAAAAAATCCTCCTGGTCCTTAGCCATCAGGAAAGTGTACATTAAAACTTTGTTGAGATTCCATTTTCCACAAGTCAGAATGGTGATTAATAAGAAAACAAATGTTGATGGGGATATGAGGAAGTAGGACCCTTGTTCTCTGCTGGAGGGAACGGGAATGTGTCCAGCCTGGAAACGGGGTCAACCTAGATGCCTATCGACAGATGAACGGATGAAGAAAATGTGGTACAGGTACACAAAGGAGTCTTGCTCAGGCACAAAGAAGGAAATGATGTCATCTGCAGGGAAATGGACATCCCTGGGAATCCTCATGTTAAGCAGAGTGAGCCAGACTCAGGAAGAAGATACAATGGATTTTCTCTCACACAAAATCTACATCTGAATATACATGACCTGGGATTAAGAGGACGATGTGAGGAAAGAAGAGAGATGAAGGAAAGGGAGGAGGGAACAAGAGAGGGAAAGAAAGGCCAATGCCTGGCTCTGGAGAGACAGCTCAGTGGTTAAGAACACCTGCTGCTGTTGCAGAGGTCCGAGGTTTAGTTCCCAGCATCCACATGGTGGCTCACAGCTACCTGTAACTCCAGCTCCAGAGGATCTGATGCCCTCTTCTGGTTTCCCTGGGCACTGCATCCAGGTCATGCATATCCAAACAAGCAATCATTCTTAAAAGAGAGGCAGATGCCGTTTGATTTCTCTCGTACAGTATATGTTTGTATATGATAGACATCTAGATAGATAGACAGACAGACAGATGACATTTTGGGGGTGAGGAGGACTTGGGGAAAGAAGGAAAGAATGGGGGGTGGGAGCGGTACAGGACAAGTGTCCAAGTATAAAAATGTCACAATAAACAACTCTTCTGTATACTAGCAAAATTAACAAAACAATTAAACAGACCAGGAAGAGGCGGGTGTGTCCCTGTGGTGGTGGACTGTGACTGTTGACAGTGACCGTGGTAGACACAGAAGCCTACACATCATAAGCAGTAAGAAGCAAAACAAAAACACTGGGGGCGTTCGTGTGCTGTCTCAACGTTAATAACTTACTGTAACGTAGAACTCTGGGTTGGGGCCACCAGGGAAAGTGGCAGGACATATCACATCCCTCCCGGTTCCTTCTTGTAGCGGTAGACACGAGCTGAAAGGAAAACAATCCGACCGGACTCCACCCTGCTGGGCTCAGGTCTTGGCAGGAATGTCCACACTGGAGTCTAAAGGACTGGGGGCAAAGGTTAGCGGAGAGGAGGCCACTGTGTTCGTTTCCAGGGATGCTGTGGGCCCAACCCTTGGGTGCTCTAGAGACCCCTTCAGCTGCCTGGTATCCCAGGTGTCCCTACCACTCCATGTGCAGCCTCCACTGCCACACAGCTTTTTCCTGTTTCTCTGCCCTCTCCACTCCTCTCGTAGGACACCAGTCAGTGTCCTTAATTTTGGATGGTTTCATCAAGGGTCCTAAACCAGGCAGAGGGTAGTGGCCCACATCTTTAGTCCCAGCACTTGGGACACAGAGGCAGGAAGATCTCTGTGAGCCCAGGCCAGCTATGGCAACATAGTGAGACCCTGTCTCAATAATAATAATAATAATAATAATAATAATAATAATAATAATGTAATTAATAAACCATCTCTGCAAGAACCCTTTTCCTAATAAGCACATTCCCAGGTCACAAGGTTGGATGCGGGCGTATCTGTGTCGTGAGGGCATTAGGGCATTTCCAGAGAGGCTTAACTGAGTGAGCAAGACCCTAACTGTGGGCAGCACCACTCCCTGGGCTGGGTCCTAGACCAAATGAAAAGGAGAAGGTGAGCTGAGCACCAGCATCCATCTCTCTCCTTCCTGGCAGTGGATGCCGTGTGACCAGCAGCCTCATGCCCCTGCCGCCCTGCCTCCCCCGCCATGATGGACTGCACCCTTGGTCTGAGAGTCGGTTAAACCCTTCCTTCCTTAAATGCTTTCATCAGGCTTAACTAACACAGGTGCCATTAGCCCACTTCATGGATGAGGACACTGAGGCTACACAGAAACCCATCAAGAGACTTATCCAAGATTACACAGCCAGCAAGTGGTAAGGCTGGAATCCAAACACACCCCAAGGTCCCAGAGTGCAGACTCAGCCCACGAAAGCCAGAATCCCATGGTGACCAGACACATGCAGGAACACTCGGGTGTCCGGTTATGATGGTGGAAGTGAGCTTCCCACACCCCTCTCTCCACACACTGGTAACTTCTCAGGACTCTCTGACCTGAGACACAGTCACCAAGATCCACCTATGGCATTCTTGGTCTCCGAGCTTTGAGCCTGCTAGCTGACCTGCTGGGACTTCTGTGTCCAGGCTCAGCTGTGTGGATCGGCCAGTCTTCAAGCTGACACACATAGATGTCTCTGGTACACCTGTCCCAAAGCAGATTGGCTCTGTAGATTTGGGGCTCCCAGGGAACCCAGTACAGCTGGCAGGGGGGCCTCATGTCCAAGAGGCAAAGGGTTGGGACTCAGCTTTCCACCCTGACTGCTTCCAAGATCCCGAGTTGACACAGAAAGAAACGAAAACACAAGATAATCCATTGCCACCCAGACGTGGAATCTGAATGACCGATGGGGCCCAGATATCAGCCCTTGAGAAATAATCCCTGCCATCCAGTGCCACTTTCACACGCCCTGTGCCTTAGGTTTGAACATGTGAACTAGGAACAGCTGTCAGGAGTGGGCAGGGCAGCTGGGAAGATGGACGATATTCTTCAACACACCTGCACACAATGGGCCTGTCAGAGTTACCTGCTCTATTACTAGATAATAACACATCACTGTCCTCGTCTCCTCCTCCTCCTCCTCTTCCTCCTCTTCCTCCTTCTTTTTCTGTTTTTTAAGACAGGGGTTCTCTGTATAGCCTTGGCTGTCCTGGAACTCACTCTGTAGACCAAGCTGGCCTCAAACTCAGAGATCCCCTTGCCTCTGCCTCCTCCTGAGTGCTGGGATTAAAGGCGTGCACCACTACCACCCAGTTGATCACTCTCTTTGTAAAGAAAAGATTCAGTGGAGAGAGACAGAGATGGGAACACCTTAAGCAAAAGCTTAGGCAGCAAAGCAAAGAGAGATTGGAGCAGGCTGGCCAGTGGGTCCTGCACTGTGAAATTTGATAAATATTTATGAGGTGTCTGGCATATTCATGGGGTGACCCCCCTGCCCCCCCCCCACACACACATCATGGTGGATGATGGGATTTCCACTGTAGGACATTTCCTCCCATGATCCTCTAAGGAAGCCCATGGTGGTCAGAACCACAATGAAGGTCTTCTGAGGATGCAGCTGCCCTGTTAGCCCCTACGTGTGGTAAGCGGGAAAGTGCTGGGGCCTCTGTTCTGACACCGTGGGAACTACCTTTCTGCAGCTTCAGGAACGGTTATCCACGAAGTGGCTTTTTAACCATCTCAAGACACAGTCACCAGGATCCAGCTGGGGTGTCCTTGGCTTCCTTCCTAAGCAGGAGCCACAGCTGCTGAGATCTGTGGCAGTTCCTCTGTCCCCTCACATCTTCCTCCTTGCCTGCCTGGTCCTGAGACCATGCACCACCATGGGTGAGCCCCTGCACAGTGCCCTTCAGCAAATAAATGCCTGGAGGGCAGTTTCTGAGGTCATTTGCTTGATGTTTGCCTATTGGGCTTCCTGCTGACGTCAGGGACTGGAAGGGCCTTATACTTTTTCATACTGGTTGGCTGGTTGATTGAGGGATTGATTTCTGTGTACATGACACCCTTTGTGAGAGCCATGGGGCAGCTAAAATGGAGTTGTTTCTCTCCTTCCACCACGCGGGTTCTGGGGCTAGAACTCAGGTCCACAGGTTTGGCAGCAAGCACCTGGACCCACTGAGCCATCCCACTGGCCCAACTCAGCTCCTTTTGTTTCTTTTTAAAACACGATGGTTAGATGGTTTTATATGGCATGTACATCTTGATTTGCGCTTCTATGGGGCAGCCCCGCCATGTCCACACGATAACTCACACCTTCTGCAGGGCTGAGGCACTTGCCCTCCTTGTCCTCTTTGATCTCCCAGCAGCCTGGGAAGCTGCCGCATTCTCATCTGCCTCGCCTGAGTGAACTGCTAGGAAGCAGACAGACAGCACCCACTGCCACAGCAGCTCGCTGGGAACCAGGCAGCCAGGACCAGACCTCTGGCTGGGTCAGCAGTGCCTTGTGGTCGTCGTCCTCGGAGCCATCTGCCTGGACTCCCCACCCAGGCTCCCTGCATTCCAGCCCAGGCTGCCAGGCTTTGAAGTATGACAGCTCTGGAGTCCTCCAGGAGCCTGGACTCCAGGGGCCATCTGGCTCTGATCCCATAAGCCCCAGGGAGCTGGCAGGATAGCTGGGGAGGGGGGTAGCTTCCCCCACTGTCCACAGGCCTCTTCCTGCCCTCAGTCTTCCCTATATCCCCTCCTCTGGCCCTGATTTTTCTGAGACTCCACCCTGAAGCCCTCACTGACTTTCAGCGCCCCCCCCCCCAGATCCCTCTCTTGGCTGCCCAAGAAGGGCAGGGCCCAGTAAGGGGCTGCCATGCTGCTCTGGCCAGCTCTGTTCCCATTAGGGTGACTGTTGACAGGAACATGTCACATAGGAAGATGGATGCTGGCTTTGTCCCATAAGTCCTGAGACCTCAGAGCCAGAGGTGGCCCTGAAAGGCCTTTTCTCGGTAAATTACGACGTTTATTTAGCCTTTGAAAGGTTGTATATACAGCCTGCCTGTCCCCGATGAGGTGGCCACAGCCACTCCCTCCTGGACAGCCTGGGATGCGGGTGGGGCGGTCCAGATGCGCTTTGCCCTCCAGGGAGGTGCTTCAGGCCAGCTTGCTTCCAATGCCCCACTTTGGGCATTTCCTCAAGGGCCCAGAACGCCTTACTCTTGCTACCTTAATTCAGTTCAGGGTCAACACCACGCTACAGCTTCGCCACAGCACCAAGAGCCCCCAAAGCAGAACCTCCGCAGCATCCCACACAGGTTCCCACACAGGTTCCTGGAAGGGCCTCAAAGGTGTTCTTCCACAAGTGCCCACCATGTACTAGGTCCTTCCATTGGGACTCAGCAGCCTCACTTTCAAGACAGGAATCTGAAACTGGGAAAGGTAGAGGGCCTCCTGGGAACAGTGGCATCTGAACCCGAGGGACTGCAATCTCTTGGGGACGGTGACTATACAGCTTCTCTGGAGACCCTGCTGATCATCCCTCGTGATTGTCACATGGACCCAGAAGCAGGGTGTGTTCTCCTGCAAGCCTAAGCTGACGATTTAGGCCCCTCCTCCTCTCCAGTGAGAGTGGGGAACGGTAGTTGCTGGGAACCAGGCTACCTGTCCCCTACTAAAGACCCAGAGCAAACTTGGGGTCCAGCATCTCACCATATCTCTGAACCACAGGCAGAATTCAACAAAGCCATGTGCACAATTGTCCCAGGTGGTGTCCCACCTCCCACAACAGCTGAAGCTGCCCATCCACATGGACAGACAGCATGTGGTCTGTTTGTTACATGGAGCAGGAGGAAGAAGGAGTGGATTGTCACCCAAATGAACCTGTAAAGGCTGTGGGAAGTGAGGGAAGCCAGATGCAGAAAAACCACATATTGAATAATTCCATTTACGTAAGATGTCCAGAGCAGGCAAATCCACAGAACACAGTTCAGTGGTTTCCAGGGCCGAGCAGAGGGTGGGAGGATGAGAAATGGTGGCTGTTGGGTCCCAGGCATCCTCTGGGTGCTGAAAAAGTTCTAGAAATAGAGGCCAAGGTTATGGACACTCAGGACGCAGAATGTCATTGTGCTATGCCCTTAAAGATGGCCACACTTCTGACGGTGTGCTTATATTTCTCACCAGTTAAAAAATTATTCACTGCTAAGCTCCCACCAGCAGGAAGTAGACACCAGGACCACGGTCCCCTGAACAAAGAGCTCTGGTTGCATTTCCTAGGCAATGCAAGGATGCAAGTGTGCAAGTGTGCAGCTCCGACTACTGACAAACCCCTGTTGCCTGGTGCCCGGCTCTCCACATCCTCTATTACTAGGCTCCGGTCCTTTTGACTAATAGGCTCCTAACACTGGTTAACTCATGGCCACAAAAAACAGGTGCCATTCCCCAGGGCCCAGAGCTCGGCTTAGGTCAAGCTGCTTGCGATCCACCCAGGGATTTGCAAGCCTTCTTCCAAACATCTCTGAAGGTCTCCTTCCCAGCCCCTGATCCCCACCAGGCCTCTCCAACGGGTGCAAGAGGAGGGGACAGAGATGAAGTCCAACCTCAAGCCCCAAGCACTGTGAAGGAAACTGTTGGACCCCTCACTGGATGAACACCCATTTCTCATTAACATAGTGAGCACTGCTTTTGGGGTACCCAGGGCAAGATGAAGGTACTCGGACATGAGGTTAGTTATTTCCAAACCAAACTGGTGAATGGAATTCCCTGGTCCTTCAACTGGCCAAAAAATAAATGGTTAAAAGTCATAATGCCCAGTGTTGGTGAAGTCACAGAGGAATGAGTGTTTTCAGGTTTTGCTCATAGACACACTACCAAATTTACAGCCTCTCCAAGGCATGATTTGGTGGTGTGTGCCAGGAGCTCCCAAAGGGTCCACTCCCTGTGATCTGAGGCTGTTCCAGCTAGGATTTATAGAGGGAAGCAGACAGGCAGGTCCACACAGATGTGTGTGCAAGGGTCTAGCGGGAGACCATATTAAGGTCGATACAGTCTAAGTGTGTGGCCACGTGGGATAGTCTACCTAGCAGACACGGAAATACATTCCCCCGGAGCCTCGTGCCACAGCGTGGCCCAGGGCAGAGTCTCCTGCCCTTTCTGGACTTTGCCTTCTTTATTTCCATCACAGGATTGGATTTTCAGTTGAAAAATGTATTTTCAAACAATGGTTCCGAAAATGAAAATAATTCATGAGAAAATGCATGCCTGTAGCATAAGGCTTAGAGGCTGAAGCAGGAGGATTGCCCTGAGTTTGAGGCCAGTCAGAGCTATATAGTGAGTTCACAGATATATTACAAGAGCATCTCAAAAAAAAAAACAAAAAACAAAAAACAAAAAACAGAAAGTCATTCTAAGGCAAAAATATTTACTTGTTAATTACTAGGAGGGTGTGACACAGAGTTGCGATAACTCTATGGAGTCAGCTCTCTCTGTCCACCTTAGGTGGGTCCCAGGGATCAAACTTGCCGTATCAGTCTTGCACAGTAAGTGCTTTACCCACTGGACCATCCCACCACCACCCAAATCCCTCTTGATAGTGAAGCTCTGGGTTGCTCTGTCCTTTCCTAAGCTGGACAGAGCAGGAGTAATTTACGCACTATGGAATTGGAGAGGTGTTTGCCTCCCATCCTCAGGAGGAGGATCAGCCCAGGGCTCTGAGTTCAATTTCTGCCTGACCTGGCTGGCTGCAGCCCTGCAAGGACCACCTGGTGTAACTCTAACACCGGCTTACTGTCCATCTCTAGGCAGCATGACCCTCGCACTTTCTCTGTGCCTCAGTTTCTCCAAGTGTGCAGTGAGGCACTTCCTGATCAGCATTCCTGAGACCCTATCATCCCAGGTCCATCAAAACTGTCAAGGTTTTTGCCAGTCCTGCTTGCTTAACTTCATACTTTAAAAAAATTATTAGATTTATTTGTTTTATTGTATGTATGAGTGTTTGGTCTGCATGTATGTGTGTGTACCACATACATGCTTGGTGCCCAGGGAGGTCAGAAGAGGGCATCCATCAGATGCCCTGGAACTAGAGTCAGGGAAGGCTGTGAACCATGTGGATACTGGAAATCAAACCCTGGTCCTTTGCAAAAACAAGGGCTTTCTTAATCACTGAACCGTCTCATTTTCTTGGTTAAATCAGTTCACTTTGATTTTAAATCAATATTTAAAAACCTTTCTATGGTCTTGCAAGTAAGAAAGAATTAAACAACAACATAACTACGTATTCAATCAAAATGAAAACAAAACAGGTATTGGGTTTTTTTTTTTATTTGTCTAGCTTTTTGTTCTCGTTATTGATGCTGTTTGGTTGTTTTTTTTTTTTTTTTTTGAGACAAAGTCTAGTGTACCCAAAGGTGATCTTAACTTCACTGTGTAGCTGAGGCTGACCAGGACATTTGGTCCTCCTGCCTCCACCTGGGATTAGCGGAGTACACCACCAGACCCAGTTTATGCGGTGGATCGACCCAGGGCTTTGTGAATACCCAGATGAGTGGCTCTATAAACTGAGTCCAACGCCCATTCCAGTGTTACTGAATTCTAATGACAGGGCTGCCTGGTGGCCTTGGCCTCCAGAGACACAGAAGGGACACAGTCACTCTGAAAGGGCATTTGTCTTTCATTTAAGAAGGGTAGAAGAGAAGCCACCAGGCCACGGGGAAGTCACGGGCAGTTCCCCATGGAGTCCAGTGGCAGAGGCGGCCCCCGCAGAGCCCTCTCCTTGCGCCCCCTGAGTCCCCAGCTTCCTGGGCTGAGGCTGCCATGGTTTTCATTAGTCCACAGAACAAAGGAGGGTGCGAAGCTGTTTGTTATTTCACGTCAGCAGAATTAGCGGCGGCTTTACGCTTGGTGCTCAGTAGTGTTCCCCACTCCAGAAACCTGGCCTCCGCCAAGCCATGCAAATTGCTCTCAAATCTCTTATTAGGGAGGCTCTTAACTGTTGAAAGATCACAGGCCACCAAGGGGCCAGAGAAACCACAGAGGCTGGGAGAGCAGGGCAGAGTCCGGGCATGGCGCTGGCTTCCCGGGGTACCTGGGGCTGAAAGTGTAACTTCCCAGGGACACTAGGCCTGAGCTCTACCCACAGCCCCATCCTGCACGTGGGGAACGCCAAGCACATGGTATAGATTCCTAAATAAATGGTCCAGAAAGGTTTTTGCAGCTCTGTAAGAAAACACCCTCCTTCCTCCATTTAGAAATGTTGAGCAGGGGTTGGGGACAGAGCGCTTGCCTAGCGTGTGTGGTACCCTGGGAAAGCGTCCGTACAGCAAGAATGAATACATAAAATGTAGATAAATAAAGCCCACTAAAAGCTCCTGCATTGGGCATGGTGGGTACACGAGCCCAGCGGACAAAACTGCAACCTCACAGAGCATGCTCTCGAGGGTGCAACTGTATCGGGTGCAGCTGTGTGAGGTGCAGGGCAGCAGCAGCAGCAGCAGCAGCAGCAGCAAGCGTTCTCAGGATGAAATGGGTGGATGCTGTCAGCAGCCTGGCGAGGACTCGGTGTTGTAGCTATGAGAGATGTCACCGGGGCAAATTATGTCAGAGGATTTCCCTGTGTTATTTCTCAAAGCTGCATGCAGATTGATAATGATCTCATAATCATTTTAGAAAAGCAAAACTATATTTTGCAGAAGCCAAAGTAAGAATATATAGTAGTAATAATAACTCCATCTTGCTGAGAGGCAGGGAGCCTAATGGTCAGTGCTGAGTCACACCACCCGGGTTCACCACACAGCTCTACAGGGGACCGACCACCAGCGAGTGAAGCTACCACTAGAGCCTCGGCCTTGTGTCTGAAGCTTGACGATGTCACACTTCTGCTATTTAACTCTTTGTTTGTTGTTCTTACAACTGTGGAAAGTTCTAGAAGGCTGTGGGCTGGGCCTCCAGCAGTAAGTCACTTCATCCTCTTGGTCGCCCTTCCAAGGGGACACAGAAGGAGTCTGAGGGACATAGAGGGTGTCAAGGTCTCCTACAGAGTCTCCTCCCTCCCTGAGCAGTGAGGCAGCCACATTCGGACCCTGGGCTCTTGAGTCCACCCCCACGGAGGCAAAACAGAGGCATCTGTCCTTCCGCCATTCTGAGACTACAAGGTCCCTCGTATCGCTTCCTGCCACTCTGGGAGAAGCCTTTGCACTTTCCAGGATCAGAGGTGTAGAACTCCACTCCTCCCTACACCTGCTCAGCCTCTCCTTGCCTCAGGCCTCAAGCTTTGTCCTAGCAAGGGCTGACTTGGCATTTCCAGATTATTCCTTCTCATCCCTGAGAACACAGATCCCAGTCCATCGGGAAAAGAGGGGGCGTCAGTACAGAGCTTGGCGTGCAGAGGGAAGGACAGTCACACAGTTAGGTGACTATGGTGTGAGCCAGCTGGTGGTAGTGGGGACATGGGGCTCCAAAAAATGACGTAATGACCTGCAGCTCTGGCCACCCCACCCAAGAAACCATTTCCACCCTGCACCATACCCTCTGCTGGCTCCTGCAGAGCACAGGAGCCCCATAAGCTGAAGACGGGTTCTGGGGCTTTCTAGCTGTATGTTTTAGCACAGGTCACCTGGGTCTCACTAGCTCCATCTGTAAAATGGGCACAAAGTAATGTCTGGCCACAGGGAAATACTCAAAACTGTGATACTCCAACACAGCCCCATTCATCAGCTGCTGCATGCTGCTGAAGTTGTGAGTTATAGGAAAGGCACGGAGCGGGCTAATCTTGGTCACAAGGAGTTTTGGACAGTAAAGCCTCAGTGTTGGGGAGGGTCATAGAGGGTCCCTTCTGCCATGACCACTGAGGGTGGTAGAGCAGAGCAGTCACGTTGGACAGACACCCCTCCCTGGGAGGTCCATCCTACTTTCCCAAGGGTCCAATGCAGACTACTCTGTGTCCCATGCCTAGAATATTCTGGTCACCTGCTCTGCTGCTAGGTCAAGACAAGCCCAGGCCAGACAGGCATCTCTAGAGGGGAAGAACCACAGCCTTGGCGAGCAGGCCGAGGCAGGCGGTGCAGAGGTCAGGCCTTAAGCTCCAGGCTGTGTCTCCACACTCTCCTGGCCACATCTGGGAGCTGGGGTGTTCTGTGTGTGTGTGGGGGGGGGGGGAGGCATGGAAGCTGCCAAGGTCTTCCGACTTCCCGGAGCACAGGCCACAGGCAGACCCTCAACTGTGAAAGTTGTCCATGGTGTGGGGTTGACAAGGATGAGGGGCCCAGCAGGGTCGGAGCTCTGCAGAGGCCGCTGAAGCAGAGCAGGCTCCCGGGGAGGTGAGACGCCAAATGGTGCTGGGGTGGAGATCACAGACTCCCCTCTTCCTGGAAGCCCCCTTCCCATCCTTTCTTCTCCTCAATACTCTCTGGAAAGCAGGGCTCCCTTGACCCCACCCCCATCCAGCCCTTCCTCTGCTCATCTAGCCATCCCCACCCCCACAGCGATCTCCCCCACCTCCCTCTCTCAGAGACCTGTCGCCTCCTTCTCTCTCCCAGTCTTCTCGGGTCCCAGGCAGGCTACAGACCCGGCCCTCCAGGCTTTGATGCCCTGAGGTGTAAGATTGCTGCCATCCACTGCCGAATGAAAACCAGGCTCCCGTGCATTGATTGATTGCAGTGGCTCTGGCCTTCTAAAGCAAGGAAGGCGGGTGGGGTGACAGGCGTGCTGCCCACCCTGGCGCTGTCCCTTCTGCCTGGCAAGGACCATCACACGTGAAACACAGAAGGAATGCTAGCCCGAGAGTAAGACGAGGAGCCAGGACCCCGCTGTGAGCCGGGGACTTTTCCCTGTGTTGGAATTGCAGCTGGAGCTGATGTCCCTGGTGTTCTGCTCAAAGTGTGAGTGAGCAGTTAGGGGTGTCTGCTATCAGGTTATCAAAAGCAGGCTAAGATGCCCTGCCAGGTGACAGGTGATCCTCCAGTGGTCCTGAAATACACCTGGCCCCTAGAGGGAGCTCCAGAGTCCCCCGACACCCCACCACTTTCAGCTGAACTGCTCCCGGGTAGGTATTCGAGACACTGTCAGCTGGGGCTTAACTGACAACCTCAGTGTCTTAACACGAAGGGATCATGCTGGGTCTCCCTGAGTCAGAAAAGTGGGTTACAGTTTCCCAGGCAGGGATTTTGCAGGGTGATCGGCCATTACTGGGAAGGGAGCTTGGGTAACATTTTCCTAGGAAATCTGTCAGGATGGGTCTGTGGGGCCCGTGCTTCCTGCTGGGTGTGGCTGTCATTCGACAAGAATCATAAAGAGATGAGCAAAAGAGTCACCTTTGTTTTTGAAGCACCTTGTATTCCAAGGACGTTTTTAAAGAATAAAATGGGACAGTGGACTGGCCAGATGGCTCAGCAGATACGGGTACCTGCTGCCAAGCCTGACAACCTGAGTCTGATCCTAGAACCCATGGTGGAAAGAGAAAACTGACCTCCACAGACTGTCTTCTGACTTCCATACCAGAGCCATGACACATGTGCACGGGCACACACCACACACACACACACACACACACACACACACACACACACACGTAATTTTAAAAATATTTTTTAAGAATGAAGGACGCCATTGTAACTCTTCTCCTACGTGGCAGCCTCCTCTACAGTGTGGGTGCACCCTCCACTTTGTGTTGAAGGTCCAAAGAGCGTTCTTAGCTGACCCTATAGTCAGTCAGAAGATTCTGATGTGTAGGAGAGGGACCTGGGGACAGGCGCTCACTATGGGGACACACTAGCAATCTCCCTGAACTTACAGAAAGAGAAAACGTGGCTTGGGAAAGTGGCCAGCATCGGAGTGATGGGCTCCAACCTTCCCAGCCTTGGTGAAGACCCCAGACCCTAGCTCCACGCTGGTCCCCCAAGCATAGAAACATCTCCAGGGAACCACACGTATCCAGCAAGTTCACAGATGTGACAAAGGAGCAGGGCTTTGGATCCCAAACGACTTTCCTGTTTTGAGCACTCACATCTGAGATCTTGCAAATAAAATTCAAAATGTAAATATGGAGGTATCCATTAGGAACCAGCTTGGGTTTGAGGACAACTGGGGTCACTTACTTTCCCTCCAAGGTGGGAAGACATCACCCCACACGCAGAGTCCTCGACCCCTGCTTGTTACCCGCGTCCCTGCCTCAGCCACGCTGCACTGTGTCTTAAGAATAATCGAGAAAACACGGGTCACTTGCCTTCCGTTTATTATGTCACATTAGCAGTTTCAATACCTAGAATCCTTTCTGCCTTTGTTTTAGACACAGAGGAAAATACTTCTGGGGAGGAGCAGGCTGTGCTTTTGACCACGGTCAAGAGCAAATTTCCCTGCACACGGACAAAGCTTGAGACACACAGGCGGCCAGATCCTTATTATCAGGTTTAAAATATTCTTCCAGTGAGCTTGCTGCTTGAGACATTCTAAACACGCTTTATTTAATAATCTCCCATTTGACTCATGCGATTTAAATATTTGCTCCCATCAGCGATCATTTGAGCCCTGCTTCGTTTCCAGCCGAGGACTAATTTCTCTGGGTTATTTTTCTTTGGAGCTGGGTGAGTCCCGAGGCAGGGCGGCTCTGGGCTCTGTGGAAAGGGAACCCGGCTGGCCAGCCATGAGCAACAGCCTCCCGAGGGTTTTATGATGTTTATGTGGCAGTCCTCACATCTACCGTCTGAAGACAGAAGGTATCATTTAAAAGACTACTATGGCCAGATAATCAGAGTGAGATTTTTAAAAATAGAATATCAAAATGTGAAGAAATTCGCAATGAAGAGGTGATTTTGGCAGGGAATATACCCTGCTGTCAATCCACCATTGGGATATTTTTGTGACAACTTTCCAAACGTCTGTGGACGCCCATTCGTTACCAGTTAAGGTTCTAAGAAGGAAAGAGGAATGAGGCTTTATTTTAAATTTCAGTCCACTATGTTACTATGTTAAAAAAAATAGTGAAAGAAAGAAAAGAAAACTCACTTTGATTTGCCAGCTTTGGGGACAATTCACTAGTTTTGTTTTAGATTTTTTTTTTTTTTTTTTTTTTTTGGTTACTGGTGTTAAATTCACTGCATGTTAACTTAACTAATGCAGTATTAAAAAACAAATCTTGCATTTTATCTCTTCATGCTGCCTTCACAAATAGCAGGCTTCCTCTTTGAGGGGCCATAAAGCCATCCTTAACCCCACAGACTCCGGACAAACTGACAACCGTCCCTGGTCCAGCGCCGGGTGAGCGGCCTGGGCGATGAGGGAGAGTGGGGGACTCTGACCTTATCTCGGCAACTTCTGCACAGGGGCTCTGCTCCCACCGGGAGGGAGGTTCTGGTAAAAGCAGCAGCTACGACTGGAAGGTGCCACCCCACCGCCTGAGCCCGTGTCCTGACCTGACGTGTTTACCGTGAGGTGATTTACGGCGCCCAGGTGTTGGCTTGGGAAACATCTCTGCAATCGGACAGACCTTAACAGTCGGTGAGTCCAAAAGACATTTAAAAATAAAATGTGCTGGTCCAAAGCAGGTTCCTCCCCTATGACTTTAGTCCGGGGGGCTAAACAGCCACTTTGGCCCCAGCATGGCTGCACTGGCTCCATGGGGGAAATCTCTCAAGCCATTCCAGGCTGGTTTCACCCCTTAATTTCCAGTCATCACCTTCTTTGTAGCTTCACAGAACAGAATGGCATCCTTGACTTCCAGGGCTTCCCACCCAGCCCTGCCAAGCCCTTTGAATAAGGCATCTGGGCTTCCTCCCCAGCTCCCCAGGGGAGCCTAGTTGGCATTCTGCTTTCAGGATCCCCTCTGGAGAACTGAGTCCTGTCTCCTTTGCTGGCTTTGCCGGCAGGTGACTGTGAGATTATTTAGCATAGTTTCCTGACTTTGGCCATGACAGCCCAAGCAAGCCTCAAAAACAGACTCTGGGATTTAAATGTGGCCTTTTTTAGTTTGGTTCCAAAAACGTATTTAAATTTTTGTTTTGTCATTCTGAACTCACCAACGTTTAAAGGAATTTGGATATTTCTTGTATATCTCTTTTTGCACTGTCCTGTCTTTCCTTCAGATATCGCTGACACTCGGGAACAGCTTGACATGTGGATGTGTGGGTGCCCACAGGGGTGGAGGATGAGTCTTTGCTTCTGTTTTCATTTTTAGAAATAACTTTCCTACGGATCTCAGTGGTGTTCCGCTGATGTGAGGAGCTCATTTAGTCTTAGCTGGGTTCTTTTCCCTTTTTTCTACCCTTAATGAAATGAAAGAGCTATCTTTTGCCTCCCCCCCGAAAGATCCGCAGACAGAAAGCATGTGGTTGATTGCAGTGAGTTAGAGTGCAGGGGCCATTCGATGCGGCCGTGGCAAATGGCATAATTTAAGTCTTTTAAGCCAAAGATTTGAATGCTAACAAATTTCCTTTAAAAAAGGATTTTAGCCTCTCCCTGCATGTGTTCCTCTCTCCCTGGGCTCTAAATATACATCCCTCCCCAACATTTAAAAAAAAAAATTGATTTGCCGTCGTAGGCACGGGAACTAGCGTGATTGTTGAAAATTGCTAGCCCTGGGGCAAGTGGGGGATATCCAGCAATAAAACAAAAACTTGTATTCACAAACGTCGGCTGGCAGCAGCCGGTTCGGGACGGTGGCTGCCCAGCTCTGCTGTGCTCCACCTCCTATGGCGGCTGCTCCGATGCGGTGGAAACTCTTTTAAGGAAAGACCATCTCTTTACGGCGGCGCCCACACACCTGCATGTCTGCCTTAACGCAGAGGGGACGCCCAGGTGGATGGCAATGGGTGATCACAGACCGACAGAAAATACGTGTGGCCGCTGCTGTTTTAAATGACCGTGGAGAGGATCAGCATGATACTGCGTGGCCTGAAAATAAGCCCAAGGCACTCTGCGGCTCCGTTTAGTTAACCTCTGCTGGAGCTGCCCAGCCCCTGCCAAGCAGGTGACTATGGAAAGATTTTTTTTTTAAATTGTAAATTACAAGGATTAAAAAAAAAAAAAAAAAAAAAAAAAAACGGAATGCCATGCTAGCACATTGGAGGTGAGTGGAGAGATTCAGGGCCTGGTAAACGGCTAAACAGATTTAGTAGCCTTGCTTAACATATAAACATCTGAAAACCGTTTCCTGTTTAAGAAAAAAAAAGTCTAGGTAGGCGACTTCAAGCATTTTTTTTTTGATTAACAAATGTGAATTGTACATCGTTGTGGGGGAAAAAAATGATCCACGCTTGGTGGTCTTCCGAAGCTCCGTGTATGGGAGAGAGAGAAAAAAATACAAAAATAAACGTTACCTCTCTCTCTCAGGGTGGGCAATGCCATTTCTCCAGGCGTCGAGGGCTCTGGCTAATGTTAGGGCTGTCACTGCAGGCAGAATCCCCAGGGCCTGCGAGCCTCATTCCTCAAATGCCTAGTGCTGGGCCCTATCTCCAGGCCTTGGACTCAGCTCTGCAGGCTGGTCGCCCCATCAAGTGGCCTGGTCCATGGCCCTTCTAGACCCTGGAGGTCCCCAGCAAGACCTGCAACTGAGGGGAAAACAGAGAATATTAATTTGCTGCCTGAGCTAGAGGCCACAGCAAATTGGTGCTCGGCCCACAGGGACAAAGCGCCAGCTGCAATTTGTTCCTCGGAGAAGAGCTTAGGGGTTCTGGCACTTTCTGACAAGATACGTTTTATAGGATTTGTGCTAAAATTTGATATTAGATGTTAGGGGCTGCAGTTTAACGTCTCCAATGATAACAACAGCAGCTGGGACCTTTAACAACTATGGGGGTCCTTTCTAGTCCAGAGTTCCACAATAAAAGCTATTTATGTCAAACACCTTATAAGGGAAAGATTTTGCCCTAAAGTCAATATAACATATAATACTTTTTATACTTGGATAAAGGGAGAACTCCATGATCAGGGATGTATATTGGTTTGGGTTTGGGCTATTAGACATGTGGGGGGTTGTAAATATTGAAAACGTGCCTCCCGTGCTTTAGTGTACAAATCCACCAAGCATCTCTCTTTCCATACCATTTATTCTTAGGCAACAAAGGTTGCTTCGTTATTCATCTTTTATTTGTTTTTCCGAGTCCTGGTGGTGAGCAGACAGGAATTGGTGGGTTTGATTTGATTTCTACAATTTCCAAGTACACCCCACATTAACCCCCGGTTGTTAGAAAGTGAAGGTTCTCTTATTTCTAGTAACAGTTTGGTTTGGGGGATGAAGGCATGTTTCAGCTCCACAGAGGAAAGCCTGTCAGTATCTTACGGAAAAAAAAAATCTTGCCCAGTGAAGGAACGGTGACCTGATGTTCGCTCTGGAGTTTCCAGCCTGCTTTTAGGGGTGCTCCTGCCTCTCTACACTTTCCCGGACACAGCACCCCAGAGTTTTCTGAGGAAATGGATGGCAGTTCTTGCTCACAGCGGGAACCTGGAGCCAGCACACAAGGCCTGTCCAGCAGGGGCTGCTCGGAGCGGCCCAGCTCCCTCCTTATCTCTTCAACTCAGACAAAGAGCAGGACATCCTGGAGACAGAAGGGCACGGGTGTCTCATGCCACACACAGCTCTGTTCCTTGGGTCTCTTTAGCTAGCGGGCAGCATGATCAGGAGTTACACAAATGCTCGGGGGTGGTGGCTCCCTCCCTCACATGCTCTGGGCTCCTGGGGCTGGCCCCACTCCCCACAACGACATGGAAGCCTTGTTTGCTGGGGAACTGGTGAAACTCACTTGGAGCTGTCACCAGCTCCCTATTCTCAGCAATAAGCAGTCTCAGGCTCCTGCTCTGTGACCACAACTGAACTGGAAGGACAGACAGACAGACAGACAGACTTTGAAAACTGACTCAGGCTTCTCCCCTTGCCTCCTGCTCCAGGCTGGACCAAAAGTGGTTTCTTTTTGCTTTAGAATACGGGGGAGGGGTACCAGACCGTGCTTCTGTCTACAGTTTTACTCCCTAGACACCAGTAGCATAGAGGAGACCCCCCATACACTCATGTCAGTGGTGGGGAAGAGCAGCAGGTGGAACTTGATGCTGGGAATGTGATTGCTGTTAGTGACAGCCTTGATTCTGGGAGGGACAGGAAGGTGGCAGAAGCAGGTTGCAAATCCTGGTAGCTTAGCACCTCTTCAGGTGACTAGGAAGCCATTAGGTGCAGGTGCAAGTTGTCCCCCACCCTGCAGATCTTAGTGTCAATATCACTGCCCATTCTTGTCACCAGAAAAGATGGAGGAAAACAAGGAGTTCCTAACAGACCCGTGGGAGGCGAGCCTGTGGGGCGCAGAGAAGCTTACTTAACCAATAGCCCTGCTGGGCAGGGTCTGCCATGCTCTTCACTTTATAGCTAGGGAAACTGAGGCAAAGACCAGACTGCTGGACCCTGACAAAGGCTATAAGGCAGGAGAGGGGGTGTGACTGTGCCCCAGGATGTGGTGACAGGAGTTTGCTAGCTGTGGCCAAAGCCAGGACATTCTGCTGCCCGGGCAAGTCACTGGGTCCCACTGAGTCTAGGATGCCCATCTGTGAGGTCTCATTGGCAGTGGTCCCTGCTAGTAGCTGTCATCAAAGGTGCATGAACAGGGAGTAAACAGCATGTGACTCACTGGAAGTGCTCAGCAGACACTAGCCACTGTGACCTGGGTACCAGCCTGCTGCCTCCTAGCAGTCCTGGCTGCAGGTCTTGCAACAGGAATCAAGCTGGGAACTGTGGATGTGTTCTTGGATGCCCCCACTAGCCAAGCCGCAAGGCCAGTGCCATGGCATACCCTCGCATCAGGGCTCAGCCAGGCTAGCTGAATGTGATGGTATCAGATGCCCTCAAATGCCAGCTGAGGGTGGGCACCATACCCCATGCTCCAGCCTTTCCCAGGGGGAGCCTACCAACACCCCCACAGTCAGCCCCAAGCCTCACCGGTGTCATCATGGAAATCAGATCTTGACACGGTGTCACAGAATGACACAGGGGTCCTGAGGGGATATCGGCCACCCCACTCTAGCTGTCCGTTAGCTCCAATCGTGTCTGTTTGGACACAGAACTCTTTTCCACTTTCTACAAAGCCCTAATGCCCATGATCTTCCAGCATCACATGGAGGCTGAGCAGTGAGCCCCAGGAATAATAAACAGCCCACATCCTGTGGCCAGCTCCCAGGCAAGCCTAGGGCTCTCCTCACAGCCAGCCAGGGCTCTGACACTGAGGCCAGGAAGCAGCGGCAGGGGGCTTGAGAGCTGATGCCTGGAAGCCCCAGAACCAAACCCTACTTCTGTCTTCTACGGGCGGTGCTCACCCGGTTGCTTGCTCTGTCTCCATCCCAGTTTCCCTAAACATCACAGGGTGACAGCGAAGCCTGGGGGGACATCTCCTGGTCTCAGAAAATGCATTACTGTCGACCCAGACAATAAGAGGGAAACAGTGATGATGCAGAGTGAGAACTGGCTTTTAAAAACGGGACAGGCACTCCACAATCGAAAGGTCAGTGGCACGGTGGGGCAGTGTCGGAGTGACCCACTGCCATGGGAAACTTATTTTTACATTTGTGATTTTGTTCACTGTCCCTTTAATGGGCCACCCTGGGAAAGTTACTTCATGCTTCTGGGCCCATTTCCCTTTCCATCAATGGCGAGTCCTAGTTCATCTTCTACCTTCTTCCTTTCATCATTGAATAAAATCCTGGGCCACCAGTGTGAGCAAGCTCGTCCTTCTCAGCACCAGCTTGTTCTTATATTTAAGGCCCCCAAGCCCGTGTTACTAAAATAAGAGAAACAGTTCATAAACGCCCTCGGGAAGAACGGGCCACCCCTTTCCCGTCCGGTACAACTTTCTCCGGGATCTACCCCTCTTCACCCCGTGTCCTCTCTCACTCTCCACCTTAGTCTTTCACTGAAGCTGGAATTCAGCCATGGCCACCAAGCTGCAGCAACCCTCCTGTCTCCCCCCCACACACCCAGTGAGGGGTTACAGGTGTTCACCTGACCACACCCAATCCTCTTACATCAGTGCTGGGACTTTCACCCGCTGAACTGACTTTGCAGCCCCTCACGACACCACACGAGACATAAAGGACCATCACCCAGACAATACACAAAGGTCAAAGTGGGGTGGAAATGACCCCGAGGTCATTGCCATGAACTGAAGGAAACGTCATGAACACATTCTGAGAAGTAGAGTGTGTGTGAAGACTTTTCTCCCAACTGGTGGTTTCTTTGGGGGTCAGGCAGCTTTGTACGTGAAAGCAATGAAGGGAAAATTGTTTATGGAGAAGGTGGGAGACATATTTTAACTAATTAGAAATAGACTCTAAAAAGTAGAAACATCACACACACACACAAACACAAACACACACACACACATGCATGCACGCACAAGCACACACACAAGTCTCTCTGGGCATATCCCCTCCTGAGACCTACCTGCCCAGGAGCAAAGCGGGGGGGGGGGGGGGGTCTGTAGGATCTCAGAATCCCCTCAGCGCAGGGCCCCTCCTCACAGGTGTATGGAGCCACAGGCCCACAAACATGATATAGGTGGCAGGTCAGGACATTTTGAGAATGGAATGGCAGGTAATATCACCTGCAGCTCCTGAAACCTTGTGGGAGACTCAAAAGAGTCCTCACCTCCCCTGTGCCATAGATCCACCAGGAGTGACATCAAAACAACCCTCTCCTCTCTTCAGCTGGCCCTGGTCTCTGAGTGTGGGAACTTTTGGGAGGGGATGTCAGCAGAGCTTCACCAGGACTGGGCAGTGCCCAGATTGGCTAGAGATGTCTGCACAAGACATGCCGCCAATTTGCCCTCACTGAACTGAAGTTTGCAGGGGGTCCATGGCTCACCTAGGCCTCGACTGCTGTAAAGTCGGGGCTCAGGTCTGGACCCCTCAATGGCACCTTTTTATCCAAGAGAGGAATGTTCAAGTAGCAGGTTTCATCTTAATGCTCCAGGCTGAAGACCTCACCACCCTCTCGAAGATCCATGTGCTCTGCAATTTCCAGTAAATAAGTAAAAATTCAATTCTAAAAGGTTACAAGGCAAGAAAGAGAAGCCTGTGTTAGAAGGGACATAGCCCAGAGCTGTACAAACTAGAAGCCACTCACAAGATAAATAAGTGGAAGATGGACCAGGAAAGCAGATAGACATCTGTATAAAATCTGCTTTATAAAACGTAACCAGAGCCCTGCACTCCTTGTTGGATTTCCTTGTGGTTTGGGGGGAGTATTGTGCATTTTTCATGTGGTCGTGAGGACGCCATGACCACGGCAAGGTTTGTCTTGATCTGCCCTGTGCTGAGACCTCAGTGGTCTTGAGCAAGAAGACACCATGAAGTTGCTGCAGATAGACTATAACAAAGCCGAGCAAGGCTTAGCAAGACGTTGTTCAAAATAAAATCAAGTCAGGCCTGGTGATGCAAAGGCAGGTGGATCTCTGTGAGTTCAAGGCCAGCCTGGTCTACATAGTCTGTTCTAGGTCAGCCATGATAACAAGGCAAAACCCTGCCTCAAAAGAGGAGAAAAAGGTCAAAATAAAATCCATATTAAATTTCAACATAGAAATTGCATGAAAGTTCTCTCTCCCTCCTCTGTTACATCAAAACATATTTTTAAGGTGAATTAATTTGGGAGACAGGAACATGGATGTGGTGGGCTATTTCCCAATGAGATAATACAGGTTGTGTGGGAAGGGAGTTACTGTTGACAGCGGGAAGCGGAACCCTGCATCTGGCTTCCGAAGGGAAGTGAAGGAGGTCCAAATCGGTTTTATCTTCCCAGACCAGATGCTCCAGTGGGTGTGCCCATGGTCCTCAAGCCTAGCAGTCCAGGTGAGAGGCAGGTGTGTGAAGAGCAGGGTCCTCTGGTTCCCTGGCTGGAACAGGGCACTCCCTCTGGGATTCAGCCCCAGACCCGGGATTTGCCCATGCTCGCCCATGCTCGCCCATGCTCGCCCATGCTTGCCTCCTCCACTGATCTTCTGTGCGGTCAACTGTTCCCAACAGCCCTGGAATGTGGGAGCAGAAGCCCAGACCCCTGAAACCCATTGCTCCGGTTTTATGTCCATCATGACAACCTTTCTCCTTTCTTTCCCAACCCCCAAATTGGGCCTTTATGAACTAAATCCAAGAGGAACTTTCCAGAATGTGCCATACCAAGCCATGTATTTCAGACTGTGGTGGGTGGCTTCTGCTCACTGCCCTATGTCAGACCAATACTATTTCCTATCACTATAAATAGGGGGTTTGCTCAGAGGGGGCAGTCCGGTACCCCTGTGTGCTTTGTACTTTAATCAAGGTTTTCCTGCCGGTGGTATTTGTCTTCCAGCAAAGGGGTGCTAATTTTATCTTGCAAAAGTGGATATCTGCTTACGTCCCTTCTACCTTGGAGAAAGATAACCAAACACGGGTTATGTCATCTAAATTCGGCAAACCTCCGAGATCAAAGGCGTAGTGTATACACCTGCCAAAGTTGATGGAATGGCCATTGGCGGCGTCTTCCGCCGGGCTCGCATGTGCCCCATTGATAGACGCTCTGGCCTTCTGTGAAAGAGACTCTCAGGGCTCTGTTTGTGCCAGTTGATCTCTACGATACCGGGAGGTTTTGAAGGGAGAATCCAAAATAGATATGCCCCTGTCACCCCTGTGGAAGCCCTCATCACAGGAAATGGCACAAATTCAAATTTTCATCATGGGAGCAAACGTCAGACAAGATAAGCTGTCTGCTCTTGCAGGGCGTTTCGTGTTTAGAGTAGAGTCAGAGTGATCCATCGCCAACGCCACCTGGGCATGTCTCCTCTGATGTGCGTCCTGCGTCCGGTCCAGTGTTGTTCGTTTTCCAGGACTCCAGGCTATCGTAAGCATACCCACCCCCGCACAGTACACACATGCACTCACACATGTGCATACCCGCTAACTTGAAGTAAACGGTTATAAAACTGGATGCAACTTTCTGATCAGTCTTCTCCCATGCTGGTCCAGTGAGGTATCATGTACAAGTTTTACTTTGCTGGTTTTTTTTAAGTTTTCACTAGCATGTATTGATACTGTTCTATCATGGGCTTCGTAATGACATTCTCATCACTGTATGTAACACACTTCGATCGTGTTTGCTCCTGTCACCCTGCCTTGTCCCCTTGCACTGACACTTCCCAACTGCTCCTCTTTCTACTTTTGTGACTTCTTTTTAGTGACGTAATGAGTTGAACTGGGGCTGATCACAGGAGTACTGACTCCAATGGCCACACCAAGGACAAAATGGCTCTCCCCATGCAACAACCAGAGCTTGGGAGGGGCCTCATGAGTGCTCCTGTCCATGACAGCCGACCTCCAGTGGCCAAGAGGACCTGCCTGGTGAGGGTTTGATGTGAGAAGCCTCACAAGGCAGGGTACTAAGGTCGGTGAAAAGAAGGCCTGAGCACTCGAGGAAGAGGCCTCTCTTCTTCCAGAACAAAGGCTGAGAAGAAAATCCCTAAAAGACTGAGCCCTACCCCCGGCTCAGGACAGATATGCATGGATGGAGAGTTTCCTGTGGTGCTTGAAGCCTGTGCACCCCGCAGTACCCACAGAAACACAGTATCCCCTCAGAGAGCAGGAGGGCACACAGCAAGGTCACAGGTATCC
This sequence comes from Peromyscus eremicus, assembly GCF_949786415.1. Classification (NCBI taxonomy): domain Eukaryota; kingdom Metazoa; phylum Chordata; class Mammalia; order Rodentia; family Cricetidae; genus Peromyscus; species Peromyscus eremicus. Next base: position 87,117,981 of record NC_081420.1, read on the forward strand.
ACGGGCCCAACCTAGAGTACACAAGGCCCCAAGTTCCTTCCCCAACGCCACAAACACAAAAATCTGAGTCACCTTAAACCCCAGGCTGCAGGGCACAGCAGCCACACTCTAAAGATCTTGGCTGTATCCTTGTACATCAGGAAGTGCAAGACTACTGTGTGTGTGTGGGGGAGTGGGGAGTGGGGGGTAACGGGGTGGCTCTATCTACTCTGCAAGATCAAGTTGCTTCTGGTCTTGTCTACATGGTCCAGGTTTGTTTTTTAATCTACTTCTGTTGTTATTTGGCTGGCTTTGTTTGCCGAACTCGAAGCAATCCTCCAGCCTCAGCCTCCTGAGTGCTAAGCTCTCTGGGAGGAGCCGTCTCACCCAGCTATTCATAATTTCAGCTCCTGAAGTTTGAATTGGCAGAGCCTTGCCAAGGAAAAGTCCCAGTACCCTAGTTCAGGTTAGACCACACAGCTCAGCAGTCAGTTACTTCAGCCTTCCAGACTGCAGATGCTCCAGGAAAGGTCCTGACAGGAAGGGGACAGGGTGGTAACCTGCCACAAAGGCCAGCACACATCAACTTCACTCTCTCAGAACAGGTAAGTCTCCGTGTTCTGGGTCACAAGTGCATGTGTGTTGATGTATGGTGTAAACATGCATGTTCTATATTTATGTGTTTGTTTGGGTGTGTGGGGGTTGAGTAAGTCACCTGTGCACATGGGTGGTTTGTGGCATGGGTGTAAATGTGAGAATGTTGTCATTAGCCCAAGGATGACCTCAGTCCTGCTTCGGTGAAGCTGGCCCTGAGTTCGAGGTTCTGCAAACCATGACTGCCCAGTGCAGGTGTGACCCCCTGCCTTGCAGATCAGAGCTCCTGTCCCGTACCTGCCTGGTGCCGCAGTCATCCCTAGGTAGTATCAGCTCTCTCCTCCCCTGCAAGATTACAAACCCAATAGAACCAGAGATGTCCATCGGCCCAAGGGCGAGGTGTGCGAATTCTGCTTTGGATCGTGTTTAAAAAATCAAGTTCAAGGTAACATTTATTTGCAGTAAGAGGAGCCCACTTTAAGCCTTGCCAGCTGTGTGCCATGGAGACCCAGAACCTGTCTATTCTGTTCATGGAAACTAACACAGAAGCTGCCCTCTGCCAAAGCCCTCACTCGGTCCCAAGCCTCCAATCTAATTTCTGCAGCTGCAGCCTGGCACAGCTTGCTCCAGATCTACACAGTGTGACCATAGGTTTGGATCCTTTGAATTTGGCTTTTTCATGCAGAAATACATCTTAAATGTCCTCGGATCACCTGATCAACGACAGCCATGTTCATTTTCACTGTTAAGTAGTATTCCGTCACATAGGCGTATCTGATTTACCTGCAGGCCTGGTGATGGTCTTTGGGGCTGTATTCAGCCTTTGGCTATTATGAATGAGACTCTGAGCATTTGTCTGCAGCCTTTGTGAATGTGTGTTTTTAATTTTAACCTCTCTGGAAGGTGGAAATTATTACCACACTCTAGTTTCCATTTGCATTCTGGGGCGATGGCGGTGCTGAGTGTCCTACCATGTGCCTGCTGGATCTCCCAGCCCCTGTGCGGGGTCTGTGCAGAAGTATCAGCCATTTAAAAAATTGAGACGCTGACTTAATAGTGACTTGTAAGGGTTCTAGATGTATTTTGGACACAAAATATTTTCCAGATAAACATCTTGAGACCATTTCTTACAGCCCTGTGTTTGCTTTATTTATTTGATGTTGTTATTATTTTTTTAAATATTTCCAAAGAGCAAGCTTTTAAATGCCCACAGACTCCGACTTATCTACACATGTCATCGTTTTTTTCCCCACCACACTTAAGAAGTCTTCGCCCACCCCAATGAGAAAAATTTTCATTTCTGCAGGTTTCTTCGAGAAGATTTATGTATTAGTTCTTATACTAAGATCTCCGGTGCATTTGAAATGAAGTCCTGTCTGTGGTGTGTGAGGCAGGGGTCAGGTGTCCCTCGTGTAACTCTGCAGCTGCTCCTGACCTGGCGGAGGAAGCGTCCTCTGGTTCTTACCGAGGATTATTGAATCGTATCAAACACCTTCTCCATGGCACATGTGACTATCAACAGACAAATGAAGAAACAGCGTGATGACAGTCCAGGGCTGCCCAGCTGGGAGCAGAAAGTGAATTCTTCCTTCAGAGCTCATGTGACCTTGTCCTCTGGTGACCCAGCAGCTACCTGCAGGTCCCTATTCCTTTCTGTTCCAGAGAGACTCTGTTCCAGTCCCTCTTGTGCATGCCTGTGAGCATGTGACCCTGCTTGGCCAATCAGCCTTCAGGGAGGGTTCACAGAAAGACTACAGAAAACTTTTCCCTGGAGAAAAGGAAAAGAAGTTAGTCTCTATCAAGCTGCTGATGGAGGCAGCCATGATCAGACATGGTACCTGAAGAGACCAGGTACCAGGGAGGTCAGGAGAGCTGCAGGGATACTCAGATGAATCCCAACACTCTGCTGAGTCCGGCTTCTCACCACGGGCAACAGTGTCTTGTCTATATCATGTGTTACACTAGACGGCATTTGACGATTTAGAAACAGCGTGGACTTTGCCCCCAAAGCTCCAGTCTAGTCTAGAAAGTACCTAGGGGTCAGAGCTGGAGGGGCAGGAGACCCAAGAACCTCAGTAGAGAGAACACTCAGCATGAGAGAGCCGAATCTGGGTTATAATGCTGCCATCATTCTTCAGTGTTCTCTGCGCATGCTCCTGCCCGGCTGGAGCATCTACCGTCTGCAAATGCTCCTGTCACCTCCGCCCTTTGTCTGTTCCTCAGCCCCCAGATCCACCAGGCTGTCAACACCTGCATTCCCCCTTGTCCAAATGATCCCAACTGGAGCCAAGGGAGTGGTCTACTAAAACTCTTCTCGTCCACAGGCCTCTAGGATAGGGCATCAGACCTACTCGTGGGGACCCCGTTAGTGCCCAGCAAAGACACAAGTCCCCTCTTTGCCATGAGTGAGCTCCCCACGGCTGACACATTTTAACAAGACACAAGTGGTGCCCAAAGTCACTACTGACAGACCTTTAGAGGTTGCAGAAGGGACATTGCACCTTAGCTCAGGTTTGCACCTCAGCCACACTGTGTCCCCATCCTTTCTCCAAAGGCTCCAGCAGACTGCAGCATTTTCTAGCGGACCTTATCCCCGGGGACTAACAACAGCCTTCACAGGTAAAAAGTCAGGGCTAGCTTCCCCACGCTTTCAGCTCAGAAATACAGACGGTGGGAGCTGGAGGTCAAATGGCCAGCATCCCATCCAGGGCTGCAATCCGCAGCCGATGCTCGGGTCAGGCACACTCTGGTAACACTCATCACCAACCCTGCCATTAGCAAAGGCAAACCCGTACTTACAATCAAAGTGGATTGTGTGACCGGGAGGCCGAGTGCTTCCAGGAACACTGGCCACGTCCCCGTCTGCTGTCAGCCTCCTCTGCTTCACAGCATCAGTGAGCTCAGCAGCGGGCCCGTGACATCAAGGGCTGGAACACTCCTGTTCCTCTCCCTCTTCCCTCTCGATGCCGTTTCTAGCTCTTAAGAATGAGGCGTTCCCTGCTTTCCAGTGATGAAGTCAAGGTCTCAGGGCCAAAGATTTTCTATTTTAAATAGAAGCGCATGTGATTGGCCATGGTACAAGCTCAGAGGAAACAGCCTGCATTTGGTGTCAAGGAATCTAGCTTGGTGCCATCAGCCCAGAAAGCAAGTTGACTACATACAGCCTGACCCCTTGGGACATGCAGGTTGGTGGTCAGCAGTGTTGTGGAGGGCCACACAGATGTGACACTATGAATTGTTGTCACACAAAGGCTAAGGAAAGCCAATGCAGAGGCCCCAAACATTGGTAAGGAAACAGGACATGAAGGGAAGATGGTCACTTCCATTATCTGTTGCAACTACCCCTGAACTAAGTCATTCAACAAAGCATAATGATTTCCAGGGCTGGGGAGACCTGAGTGGGTGAAGGACTCACTGTGGAAACATAAGGACCTGACTTCCGATCCCACGGAAACTGTCGGGCACACACCTTTAATCCCAGCACTCTGCGAGTTCCAGGCTAGCCTGGTCTACGGAGTGAGACCTTGACTCAGAAAGAAAACAACAGAAGAAAGGTGGAGAGAAACTGAGATAGGGAATGACACCTAGCGTTACCTTTGACCTCTATGTGTACCTGTGTGCACACCGCACATGTACACACAAAGTTACCACATGAGCACAGCCATTTCTGACTGCTCTGGACTGGGTGATGACAAGGTTCAGCAGGGTCCTTTGGCTCCCAGGTGCTAGTGGGGTTGTCTAAGAGGCTAACTGCACTGGCTGTTGGAACTCAGCTGAGGTGTCAACAAGGACACTTCCCTCCCACTGCCCACCCACAGACACTGGTGCCAAGTGCACATGGGAGCTTGGCTCCCAGGGGGAAAGCATCCATGAAGCTGAGACCGGAAGTTGAGCTCTCCTTCCCCAACCTTGGTTATGACTCAGCGTTCCCTCCTGTTACATCCTACTAGCTAAAGCCAGTTACTGGCTGTCCTTGCTCAGCAGAGGACAGGGCAAAAAACACCAGCCTACCTCTGTGTTGCCTGCCTCTGCCCACCACCTCTGGGTGTGATGACTGATAAGCCCCTCATCTGCCCTCCCCTGGTCTTACTGCTTCTCCTATCATCTCTGTGATGTCACCTGACAGGAGGGATGGAGAAGGGTTTATACTGGCCCATCCATGGTTTGAACGGGTGCACGCTTGGCAGGGAAGTCATGGTGGAGTCCACCATGGCCACCGGAGTGTGGGGGCTGCTTGCTCACATCTCTGCGGATCAAGAAGCAGGAATCCTGTGCTAGAAGAGAGGCAGGGCAATCACCCATGAGGCCCACCTTCCTGCTTGCCATTCTCTCTAGCAACACCCCACATTCTAAAGGTTCCACAGCCTCCCAAAATAGCTGAAGGAAGCAAGGGCTTAAATGCATGAACCTGTGTGGGACATGGCACATTCAAACTCTATCCCTGCCAAAATGTACCTCTTCTCCCTCAAGGTACTTCTGCCAGAAATATGGTCACACGTTCCCAGCAGAAACATCATTAACGTTCACATACCAGGTGCACACTTTATTTTTTGTTTGTTTGTTTGTTTTGGTTTTTGGTTTTTTTGGTTTTTCCAGATAGGGTTTCTCTGTGTAGCTTTGCACCTTTCCTGGATCTCGCTCTGTAGACCAGGCTGGCCTTGAACTCACAAAGATCCACCTGCCTTTGCCTCCCAAGTGCTAGGATTAAAGGCGTGTGCCACCTGCCCCCAGGTGCACACTTTACTGACAGCACCTGGATTTGATGACTTCTCAGGAATTTAATTTGTTTTCATGTATTTTGCTTTCTGGAGAGAACTTTCTGGGTCCTTTACATTCAGCCTAGAAACTGAGCGGCCTCCGGCTCATTTCTACTTTTCACTTTTCTTGGGAATGAAAAGGGAGCAGCTATGGCTTCCAGCACTGAAGGGCACACTCAGCAAAGTTCACCAGGTGCCCTTCTCCACACCACCCAGAAGCAGCTTCCCTAACATGCTGTCTTACAGGCTCGGGTCTTCAACCCCCACCTCCAGGGGTGACATCATCCAGCCCTTACATTTGTGGCCTGAAGTCTCCTCTTCAGCCTCCACCCACTTTCTGATTTCTGAGCTGATACCTAAGGCTCTACCTATTCACAGCAGCAGCAGAACCCCACTTCCGGTACCTAACAATTACTGCCAGCTGTCTATCATGGCACTGCAAACCAATTTAAATGATGGTAGCTAAACCAAAAAAAAAAAAAAAACCGCCGGGCGGTGGTGGCGCACGCCTTTAATCCCAGCACTCGGGAGGCAGAGCCAGGCGGATCTCTGTGAGTTCGAGGCCAGCCTGGGCTACCAAGTGAGTTCCAGAAAAAGGCGCAAAGCTGCACAGAGAAACCCTGTCTCGAAAAACAAAACAAAACAAAAAAAAAAAAAAAAAAAATGATGGTAGCTAAAAAAAAAATGCCCTTGACTACTTTTCATGATTATGAAGATTAACTAGATGGTTCATCTGCTCTGTGTGGGACCCACTGGACATCCACAACAACTCACGCACATGGCTGATAATGGTGTGGCTGCCACTGGAACTCAGTCACATTTCACAACCTGAATTCTTTAGTGTTTCTCCTGGGGGTGGCCAAGCTTCCCCCTAGAAAGGCATCAAGCTCCCAAGAGGGATCATCCTGGGGCAGAAAATGGGCTTCAGGTGCCTTAGACTCTGCTCACATTCACCTCAATCTGTAGATCACAATGGGTGAGTCCTAGACCCATATCAGGTACAAGAATCCTTCTTATAGTGGGAAAAAAATAATGCTTTCGTTTCATTTATGTTGCTATGATAAAATACCCTGGAAAAACAACTTCGTGGAAAAAGGGTTTGTTTAGCCTGCAGTTCCGGGTTATAATCTGTCACCGAGGGAAGGTCGCGGTGTGACAGAAGCTTGAGTCGGCGGGTCACGTCACATCTGCAGTCGATGCTTGCACACCCTCAGCTCTCTTTTCACTCTCTCACAGTTCAGAGCCCAGCCCATGCAATGGTACCACCACACTCAGCATGGGTCTTCTTACATCAGTTAACAGCCTCCCTACACACACAGGCCAACTGGTCTAGACGGTCCCTCATTGAGAGCCCTCTCCCGAGTGATTCCGTGTTGTGTCGTCCAGTTGGTGCTTACAGCTAACCACCACAAATATTATAGAAGGTGTGGCTGGAGGCATGGTACTCAGAGGGGACACTCCATCCAAGCCACCACCACAGCCAGGATCAACCTGTCTACCCCATGGCTCTTTCTATTAGAGATCGTCACCGAAGGCCAGGTTAAAAAGGAAACGCAGCTGGCATTGGTTCTGACACGTTCCTGTTGTGACTCTGGACATTTTCTACTCTGAAATCAATGTTACGGGCCCACTGCCTCCACCCTGCTACTTCCTTGCTGTGATGTGATGTTCTTCCTCAATCCCCCAGCTTCCTCAGCTCCATCCTCAGTCTGGACCCCCTGTCCCTCTGTATCCTTCTTAAGACATGAGGTTTGCCTATCTCTCTCCCTCTCTCTCTCTCTGTAGTGTGTGTGTGTGTGTGTGTGTGTGTGTGTGTGTGTGTGTGTGTGAGAGAGAGAGAGAGAGAGAGAGAGAGAGAGAGAGAGAGTGTCTCACTGAACCTTCATCTCATCAACACAGCTACACCAGCTGCCCAGTGAGCCTCAGAGATCCTCCTGTCCTGCCTCCCCAGTACTGGAATTCTGAGCATGCCCTGCTGTACCTAGCTTTTATGTGGGTACTGGGCATCAAACTTGGTTCTCAAGCTCATGTATGTTTGTGCTTGTACAAGAGGACTCATTTTAGTTATTTAATTTATTTTGTTTTATGTTTTTGTCTTTGCTTTTTGAGACAGAATCTCACTATGTAAGCCTGAGTGTCCTGGAACTCACTATGTAAAATAGGCTGGCCTTGAACTCACAGAGATCCACCTGCCTCTTGAACTCACAGAGATCCACCTACCTCCTGAACTCACAGAGATCCACCTGCCTCTGTCTCCCAAGTGCTGGGACAAAAGACTTGCACCACCACACCCCTCCCTTAGTTCTTGGAGGAAACAGCCACATTGAAACTGGCCTTGGAAATAGGAAACATTTTGCCAGTATTGACAGTTCGCCTCCATCAACCAGTTAGCGCTGGAATGGTACCCCAGCCCCCAGCCCCAGGGATGGGGATCGAGTATGTGGAGTGGTAAAACTAAACCATGAGCTTGGGAGCCCTCCCTCTGGGGATTGTGTCTCTGTGTGGTCTTGAGCCATGCAGTGACCCCAATGCCTCCGTTTCCCAGAAGCAGTATAAATTCCGATGTACTTTCTTGCCTGAAGACTTTTCCCCCCTCCAAAAACTCAAAGGTCAGATTAAAAATGTATGTTTGAATGTAAAAAGGAAGCTGTAGAAATGTCACGTGTGTGTGGGACTTTGTTACCTTCTTCATGGTGGACATGTCACAGAATCCAAGAAGCAAGGACAGACAGAGGCATCAGTTCAAGACCAGCCTGGGCTGTGGAGTGAGCCTCTGTCTCAGAACAGAACAAAACCCAAAGGTGCTAATAAACTGCCAGAAGATCAAAGTTCTAATCCAGCCCAGAGAGCAGCTGGAGTGAGCCTCCACACAGCTGCCAGCCTCCCGGGGCCTCAATTTTCCATCTAACAAAAACTGTCCGACTCAATTAGCAGTTCTCAACTTTGGTGATGTTTAGAACCTTCTAGAAAGCTGTTTGTTTGCTTGCTTTAACGCTGATGCCGAAAGCCTACCACAGACTCACTGAGTCAGAGTTTCTGGACGTCAAGCTCTGGGTAATTACAATTCCCCAGAGATCCCGGGACACAGCAAGGGTGAGGACCCTCAGAGTGAGGGCTGCAACTCTCCAGCTATTTTTAATCTGAGATTCATTTCTTTAAACACAAGTTCAGCTCAAAGCCTAGTGTGAAGAGCCAAAGCTGTTCAGAGTGCCTCAAAGGGGAGGGCCCCAAAGTCCTGCCTACTCTGTCATACCCAACCCAGGACTGGCCCCTATCCCCCCCCCCCCATGCACCCGAACCCCTCACATACAAGGTTTCTGCTGGATTTCATTTCAAACTCCTGGAGACAAGACAGTTTCTAAGACCATTTGGAGAGTTACACCTTCCACATCACATGAGGCTGTGAGGATGGCCTGCAACAGAGGCTTGTCTGTCATGAGTATCGTAGCTCATCTGTCTTCCTGGTAAAACCAGTTTCCACTCTTGAGTCCTGTCTGGCTGTGGATGGAACCATGCACAAACTCTGCCGAAGTCCCAGCCACTCGGCCAGCTGCTAACTCCCGTCTATACCCTCACTAGACTTGGTGTCTTGGCTCTCAGAAGCCAAGAGGATGATCCCATCCTACACTACAGTGTCCACAAAGCAGTGGGCAAAAGTGTCCATCAGAAACAGCCCCAGAACCATTCATTGTAGGGACTGCTGTGAGGGGAAGATTGTTGCTGTTACACAGAAAGTTGGGGACTCTACTTGCAGACACAGTGGAGAAGGGTCTTGTTTTGTTTTGGTTTGGTTTGTTCTTTGTCAAAAACAAGACCCTAGCCAGGAGGTCCTACTTCTAGACCCAAAATATTTAAAACACACTTTGCTTTGCTGGGCAGGCTTATTAATGTTTGCCTGTAATCCTAATGCCCACTTCTGTGAGGGCAGAAAAAATCGGGAGTTTAAGGGCATCACGCACTACATAGCAAGTCCAAGGCTAGCATGGGCTACGTGAGACCCTGACTCAAAAAAAGAAAAGAAAAGGAGGGAAGAAGGAAAGGAGGAAGGGAAGGAAGAGTAGGAGGAAGGAAGAGGAAGGGTGAGGAGGAAATAGAAACATTGTCTTTGCTGTTGGAGGTCAGCATGGTGGTTAATTCTGATGTCCCCTCAACTGGGCCTTGGATGCCCAAATTACGTGTCATTTCTGAGTGTGTCTGGAAGAGGGTTTCCAGATGGGGTCAGCATCTGAATCCTTGGTTCCATTTAGCCAAAGGGGGTCTTTCTCTGAGGGCAGCCTGATCCCGTCAGCCCAGAGTCTGGGAAGAGCCAACAGGCCAGAGAAGTAGAACCAGCCAATGTGCCCAGCCTAAGATGAGGCATGGCAAGACTGACCTACCTCACCCTACATCTCCTGTCCTTGAGCTAAGGTTTGCAGCAGGGTCTCCTCTGGCCCCCAGGACTTTGTGCTTAGGCAGGTGTCCCACCATGGACTCACCTGGGCTTCTGTATTAGCCAAGGCTATTTGAGTCACAGAACTTATGGAATGAATCTATATATATATATATATATATATATATATATATATATATATATATATATATGATTTATTGGAATGACTTACAGGCTGCAGTCCAGCTGATCTGACATGGCCAGCTATGGAAGAAAAGCACCAGATCAGCAGTTGCTCACTCCCACAAGGCTGGATGTCTCAGCTGCTCTTCTGGATATGCTGGAATCCCGAAGAAGTAGACTCCAACGCCAGTGAAGGAATGGATGTGCTAGTAAGGTGAGGGCAAGCAGGTGAAGAGCAAAAGCACTGTTCGGCATCCAGGCCCTGGGTCTGGTGAAATGGAGAAGACCAGCCTCATTTGCGGTTTATATGCTTTTATTTATGCATTTTTGTTTATTTTTACCAAACTAGATATAGGACACAGAGTCTTATGCCAGGCAAATGTTCTGGCATTGAGCTATACCCCAGCCCTATCTTTATCTTTTATTTTGCGATAGGCTTTCCCTAAGTTGCCCAAGTTGGCCTTGAACTCACTCTATAGCCCAGGCTAGCCTCAAACCTGCTCTCTCCTTGCCTCAGCCTCCTGAGTACTAGGATCAAGACCTGGGCAACCAGGTCTGGCACTTGTAGCCTTGGTGGCCATAATACAACAATCTGGTGAATACAATGTTTTCTAGCTGTCATGGTGCATGGTATCATGCCTCTGTGTGGCACTATCCACCCCTGCAAGGAAGCTAACAATGGTGCCACTGAAAGTGAACCAAAGCCATGCATCCTTCAACCAACAGCACCAGGTTGGTCCCTACCACCACACCCAACAGCCACAGTAACTGAGGACTTATCCACCAAGAATTTTACCAGGGTTATCTGCTGTAGTCAGATGTTTCTCTCCTACCCACCTGTTCCCAAATACTGGGCAGCCACTTCCCAAATAATTGACTTGGAGGTTTAATATAAATTATAAATACTTGGCCAATAGCTCAGGCTTATTACTAACTAGCACTTGCATTTTAAGTTAACCCATATTCCTTATTTATGCTCCGCCACGTGACAGTACCTTTATTAGCATGGCGCATTCATCTCCTGCTTCCTCTGCATCTGACTGGCTACTCCAGACTCCACCCTTCTCCTTCCCAGCATTCTCAATTTGGCTTTCCTGCCTAACTTTATCCTGTTCAGCTACTAGCCAGTCAGTTTCTTTATTAAACCAATCACAGTGACAAATCTTCACAGTGTACAAAAGGATTATTCCACAGCAATCTGCTCATTTTCACAGACATCACGGTGGGCAGACATTGAGGGCTACTTCATCCTAAGTGTGCAGAAGAAGAAAGTGGGAAGTACCCAGAAAACCATCTACAGAGTCCAGCTGACTGGGAATGCCAAAGTGTCTTGTTTCCTAATCCTGGAGAAACTAGTATGGTGTTAGAGGCTTCTCTCACCAGAAAGAATCAACCAAAGGGAAGAAGGGGATGCTTGGGCTCTCTGTCTGAGAGGGCACAGTCGGTCATGAAGGGGAGAGTATGGTGGAGTTCACGGTGGCGGGACACACAGCAGCTGAGACTCATCTGGAAACAGGAAGAGACCAAAGGCTAGAATGTGTTACTCATCTGGCCCATCCCCAGTGACCCGCTTCCTCTATAGAGGCCCCACCTCCTAAAGGTTCTATGATGCTCCTGCACAGCACCACCACCCGGGGACCTGGTGCTCACATTGAAACTGAGTTGAACAGTGAGGCCCACCACACAGCATCAGCTGGGCCTATGGAGAGCAGTCACTGTGTCGACTCTACAGGAACAGGGTTCAGTGGTCACTCTTGGACCACATGCTCAGCCACACCTCTTCTTCTGTGCCAAGCAGACTGCTCAGCCAGAAGCAGTAGTGCCTCATTGGTCTCCTAACCCTAAAAGGTCCTGCCTGTCCACATTCCTCCACCTCACTGGTAGATCCCTGGGGATGATCATGAATTCTGGGGCCACTGTTGACACAACACTCGCCTCCTACAGCAATATGCAGTTGAGCCAGTTGTGTGTTATTTCTGGTGACAATGAGTAACCTTGTTGAGAGCCCAACGGTGATGTCTTCATTCTGGAGTCCCAGCAATTGCCACAGAAGTTCTGAGCAAATGCTTAGTCGGCCAATGAATAAGCAGCCCATCTGGGCCAGCCCTCCTCCTCAAAGTTGCCATCCTGAAGTCTGGCTCTCTAAGAGTTTCTGCTCTGTGGCTGCTGTGAGGACCGGCAAGGTTCACAGAGCAGAGTCACAGGTTACTATGAAGCTGCTTGGTTTCTTTGACTTTAGCAGATCCTAGAAACTCACAGTCAGCAGGCAGGATAATTTAACAAGTCCGGGGATGGTGGGGCTCTGCAGAGGCGCTCTGAGAGAGTTGATGCAGCCTGAGAGGGATGCAGGGATAGATCTTGGGGTTGGTGGCGGGGAGCAAAGGCCAAAGCAGGCGGGGGAGGGGGCTTTTTTTTGAGTGTTTGATGCAGCTGTTGGTGGGTGGTTTAGTTTTCAGAACATCTGGTCACCACAAGACCTCAAAACTCCAACCTCCTTTGCGATCCAGAATTACGTAGACTGAGATTGGGTAATCCCTGGAAACCTGTAAGGCCCTGGGGGCGGCAGCAAGCACATTGGTGGGAATTCCCCAACCCACATTCCTGGGTGCAGTTCATCCACACTCAAGGGCCGTGGGCTCTTCGTGGTATCTGTGGACGGTCATCATCAGCTGGCGTCTCTGGTTCTATTCTGACCCCCTTGATGATGACAACTTAACTCTCTGCGATGATTTCAATCGGAAATATCCCACACAAGCTCCTGTTCTAAGTGCATGATTCCCAGCTGGTGGCCACAAGACCTTTCCCGCATGTCGGCCGCTGTCATGTGTCTTGTTGTATCTGGTTGGAATTTGATATAAGTGTTTGGAATTAGATGCTCCATGTGGCTTGCGTGGCCGTTTAAAGTAGTACAGTCATAGATCCCATTTTCTTCCTGATGGTCTTTAAAAAATAATAATGTAGCTCTATGTATCCCAGGCTGTTCTCAAACTCAACTATGCAACTGAGGATGACCTTGAACTTCTGATCTTCCTGCTTCTACCTCCCAAGTCCTGGGAGTCACTGGTGTGCCCCACTGTGCCTCGCTTATTCAGAACTGAGGGTGGAACCCAAGACCATGTTAGGCAATCTCTCTACCCACCAAGCCACAGACGCCACCCTGATTTTTCTAAATGGATCACATAATAAGCCAAAAAGTACATTATCTTTCGTTGGTGGTGGTTGGTTGGTTTTATTTTTTGCTATTATTGATTGAGTTTTTGGTTTTCTGAGACAGGGTCTCTCTATGTAGACCGGGCTGACCTCAGACTCAGAGAGATCTACCTCTCTGCTTCGACCACTGGGAGCCTTGAGCTGCAACTCACACACTGCTGTGCTGGAGGCCCACAGACTGGACCTGGTTCCACAGCCCATGACAGGGAGGAAGTGAGGTCATGGGAGACAGGCCCTAGAAGGGGGTGCTGCCTCCCCTTCCCTCTCTCTGCCTTCCAGCTGCATGAGATGAGCAGCATCCTCTACTGTACATTTCCACTGTGAGCTACTGTCCCAGCACAGACCAAACGGCCACACACTGAAATGGTTGAAGCCAAGAGTTAAAACAAACCTTCCAACATGGGAGATTTGGGGGTGCGGGAAGCTAACATGTCACTCAGCTGCATCTCCTGGTCCAGTAAGCCAGAGACCAGGTGGGGAAAAGTAAACTTAAGGAGCAGGTATTTTAACAGACATGAGACATGTGGAGTCCCACTGTCCACTCAATCTGCCCCAGCGCTGTGACTATCAGTGGAGTTGCAGGGAGAAACTGCATGAGGAGTGTGGAACCCAGGGGCCCTAGGAACAGCTGAGGCCAAGGGAGAGGAGGAATGCCAGCCAGGAGCAAGGCATGAGACAGACACTGCTGTGGGCTTTGAGACCATCCTCAGCATCCTCCCCCTCCCCACCCCAGTTCTACAGGAGCAGAGAAAAGGGCTGATACTGACCCACCAAGGCTCCAACATCATCTCTCCCACTTTGTGTCTGAGTCCCCAGCCTAACACAACCCCCAGTCATTCTGCAGAAACTGACCCCAGGGCCAGAGACGTGGCTCAGTCAGTAAGGGCTGGCCTTGCAAGCTTGAGGACCTGAGTTTGATCCCTTGAACACACATTTAAAAAGTCAGGCATGGGCATGTGCTTGTAATCCCAGGGCTGGGGAGGCAGAGGCGGGTCGATGCCTGGGGCTCACTGGATGACCAGCCTGGTCTAATCCTGGGATTCCAGGCCAGTGAGACTGCCTCAGAAAGCAAGTAGATGGCACCTGAGAACACATGAGATTGGCTTCTGGCTTACACACACACACACACACACACACACACACACACACACACACACACTCCAGTAATACAATTTAAGAAAAAATATGGAGGGGGCAGAAGAGAAGGGAAAAAGGGGGGCTCCAGCACATGTCAGCAAGCTCAGACACAAGGGCTCATCCCCAAGCCTCAACTGCTCTCCTCAGCTCCTCTCAACTCCAGCACTGTCTACTCCCAGGAACATCTGGATGTCTTAGAGTTCCTATTGCTGTGATAAGACACCATGGCCAAAAGCTACTTAAGAAAGAAAGGGTTTATTTTACCTTACAGCTTATAAGTCTGTCACTGGAGGAAGTCAGGACAGGAACTCACACAGGGCAGGAACCCGGAGGCAGGAGCTGATGCAGAGGCCATGGAGGGGTGCTGCTTGCTCAGCCTGCTTTGTTATAGACCCCAGAACCACCAGCTTAAGGATGGCACCACCCACAGTGAACTGGCCCCTCCCATATCAATCCTCAATCAAGAAAATGCCCCACAGGCTTGCCTACAGGCCTATTTGGAGGGGCCATTTTCTCAGTTAAAGTTCCCTCTTCCAAAATGACTCTATCTTGTGTCAGATGGACATAAAACTAGCGAGCACAATTGACACCTTGCCATCTTGACATACACAAATACGTCACTATTCAACTGGAACCTTTCTCATGTGTCCTCAAGAGGACATGTTGATAGCAATGCCACAATATACAACATTCTAACTTTTATAAATCCCACAGCCTTTAAAAACCCAAACACTTTAAAATAGGTAAATTCTCTTTCAAAGTTCAAAGCCTCTTTGGGGGCTTCTGTAAAATAAAAAAAAAAATAAGTTACTACTTTCTTTTTTAATTTATTTATTCTTGTTTTATGTACATCGGTATTTTGCCATGGGTGTCGGGTCCCCTGGAACTGGAATTACAGACAGTTGTGAGCTGCCATGTGGGTGCTGAGAATTGAACCTGGGTCCATCTGGAAGAGCAATCAGTTCTCTTAACCACTGAGCCATCTTTCCAGCCCCAGTTACACACTTTCTTACTCCAAGAAGGAAGAATCAGGACGCAGTCATGATCAAATCAAATCAAAACCAAAGTCTACAGCATAATAAGCTCGGTGGTTGGCATCTGGAACCCCTCATAATCCTCTGGGCCTCCCAAATGTTCCATTTCTCCAACCCTGCCATTCACAGCCCACGCAGTTTGTCTCCTAGATCCAGACCACCAGCTTCACGCCACAGCTGCTGCTGTCCTTGGTGGTATTTCCTAGTGTCGACCTCTTCAAAATGTTGGAGTCTCCACTGCAACCGGGCTGTACCTTCACCAATAGCCTCTCCCAGACTCGCTTCCAGGGATTCCAACCCTGCCAGATGGTGCCAGGCCTCAACTTCTCTCCACGCCCTCTTCTGCCCTGGGCCTTCTATTCAGCTGGGGCTGCACCTTCACCAGTGGTCTCTCCTGGCCTCTCACAGTGCCAAGCCTCAGCTGCTCTCCACGACCCCTTCATGCCTTCAGATCCAGCTCCACCTGGGAGACTCTTACACGTGACCAAGTTTGGCTGCCAAAGGAAGACGCAGCCTTGGCCCCCTCTGGACCACAGCTTCTGAGTGCTGACCCTGAGAAAATACTCCCAGATTTATGATCCTCAGTGATGCTGGTCTCTTCCTAGTCACAGCTGATTCTTCATCCCCAGATGACCAGACACCACATATTATTAATTCAAAATATCACAGAAAGAGCCCTGGTAGAGCCTTTGCTTCCCTCGGAGACTTCACAAGCCAGGCCTCCGTTGTTTGCACTTGGAGGATAATGCTGACAGAGCTGCTCTCAGTTCCAACAGCTCATTAAAGCTCTGAATACTTGCTAGCTTTTCCAGCCCAACATTCCAAACTCCTTCCACAATCCTCCCCAAAACACAGTCAGGTCTCTCACAACAATACCCCACTCCTGATACTAATTCCTGTCTTAGCTGGGGTTTCTAGTGCTGTGATAAAGCACCATGACCAAAAGCAACTTGGGGACAAAAGAATTTTTTCCTGCTTAGATTTTTCAGTCCATCACTGGGGAAAGCCAAGGCAGGAAACTGATGCAGAGGCCATGCAGAAATGCTGCTTCCTGGCTTGTTCAGCCTGCCTTTTTTTACAACCCAGAACTACAGCCCAGGGGTGGTGTAGATGTACCCAACCTTCTTATTAAATAAGAAACACAGAACCAATGCAAAGAAGAAAGCCAAGAGGTCAGAGCTAAGAGCTAAAACCTTACCCTTCCTCCTGCAGTGGTCCTACCTCTCCGAACTAGCTACCCCTGTGTTAAAGTCTTTATATAGTGTTCCTGTTCTGCCTTCTCATTGCTTGTAAACCCAACCACATGACCGCCTCGTCACAGCCTGTCTGTATAGGCCTCCAGGTTTTCCTTGCTTGGTATTGAGATTAAAGGCATGTGTGTCCAATAATGGCTGTATCCCTGAACACACAGAGACTTACCTAGCTCTGCCTACCAAGTGCTGGGATTACAAGTGTACGCCACCACTGCCCTGCTTTCCTATGGCTTGCTAATAGCTCTGACCCCCGGGCAACTTTATTTATTAACATACAAATAACATTTTAATACAAATAAAATATCACCATAGGGTGGCACCAGCCACAGTGATCTGGGCCCTCCCACCTCAATCATTAATCAAGGAAATGCCCCTACAGACTAATCTGATGGAAGCATTTTCTCAGTTGAGGTTTTTCTCTTCTCAAATGACTTTAGCTTGTGCCAAGTTGACCTAAAACTAGACAGCACACTGGCATTCTAGAAAATTCCTGAGAATTCTAGGCAACCCCCCCCATCTTTGATTGGACTAGAAGATGCTGAAGATAAGAAACAAAGCTGACTCCCTCACCACAGAGCAGACGAGGGACCAGAGGCCCCCCTTCATGCTAGGCAAATGAATGAATGGATGGATGGATGGATGGATGGATGGATGGATGGATGGATGAATACTGGCTCTGCCACCTGGCTGGAAGTACTGACAACACAGAGCTCTGACAGTTACCTCCTCTGTGAACCTGGTGCCCTGCACACAGCAGGTGCTCTATTAATTCCCATGTGGACTGGACCAGCACAATGCTTTTCCCAGCCCTGGCCTTTAGAGGACAATGCGGTGTGTGAGTCAGCCTGGAGTTGCCCGTGTTGCCCTCTCACACAGTGTTAGTTGGGTGGGATGGTGCTTGTTCTCCCCACGTCTTTCTCTCGGGACGTGTTTTTATTCAGAGTCTGGGAAGAGTAGGCAAAAGCTCAAGGTTTAGAATTTTGAGGGAAGAGGGGGAAATAGAGCCTTTCATTATGAGAACTGTCTGGCTCTGCCCTGGCTAGGCTAGCTGTCCCCTATGGCATCTGAGCATTTTAAATGGAGCTGGTGTATCCACATGTTCAGTTTGCAGCCTGACTTTAGTTCAGCTAACTTATACAAATGGCAGGAGCCACACAAGGCCCTAGACTATCCCCTCTCACTCCCAGGCCTTCTCCTGTTCTGTTTCCCACGGCTTTCCCAGCACCCCAAAGTCTCTCATGGTGTAGTATGTTCCCACCCTGTGTCACAGGCTCCATGAAGTCACTCCTGCCTGCCTTACAATCCATCCTTTCTATACCCCCAGAACAGTGTGCAGAGTATGCGGAGGGGGAGCGCTCCCAGAATACATGTTGAATAAAAACCTGAGCAGCCTCCCTTGTCTGCCTGGCTAGGCTTGTGGGGGACAGGGCTGATGGAAGCTCCACCCAGCACTCCTGGCTCCCACCCTCACAGGACCCCGGGGTTCCAGAGATCCTGAGTCCAGGGAATTGGAAATCTCTGGGCCCTGGTGGCTATAGCTGCCACTCTAGACCTCCTGGCTCATCTTCACTCACACGAGTCTCCAGCAGGCTGGTAGGGGAGGGCACAGTGCCAGAGGTCAAGTTCTCCACAGAAGCCAAATCTCTCACAGCTCTCTCAGCTGTCCCCATACTCACAGCCCAGACCCCAAGACCTTCTGCTTTGAGTTGGGAACCAGAGAGCTAGCGTTGCTGCCTTGCCGACTCAAGGGCTCTGTGTCACTGTCCCCACACCTGAGAAAAGACTGGCTTTTTTTTTTTCTAGCAGGAAGCCAGCCA
Source organism: Peromyscus eremicus (assembly GCF_949786415.1). Lineage (NCBI taxonomy): Eukaryota > Metazoa > Chordata > Mammalia > Rodentia > Cricetidae > Peromyscus > Peromyscus eremicus. The sequence goes on from NC_081420.1 coordinate 87,136,314, forward strand.
CGGGTGTTTTCCTACAAGCAGAGGGGCAAAGCCCCCTCACTTCACCTTGTTGGGGGGCAGGGTTGTGAATGTGAGCACACAAACGTGTGTGTGTGTGTGTGTGTGTGTGTGTGTGTGCATGCGCATGTGAGTATATACACATAGGTGTGTGTGCATGTGTATCTATGCGTATGTGTGGACATGTCTGCTTGTGCATGCATGTTGCTTAGGCTGCAGCTGGTCTTCTTCCCTCTGCAACTTCGCCCTCTGAAGCTCTCCTTTAAAACAGAAGCTATCAGATTGAATCCCCACGCTGGCCCTTGTCCCTCTTGAAGAGCTCCCTTGCTTGAGGCTAGCAGGCTGCAGCAGGCCGGCCTGCCTCCACGGTGGGGCATTCCTCCTGGCCACACTTCGCATGTGAGTGCTGTGGAGGCCTCAGGCCCCCTGCCCCCTGACAGGAGGTTTACAGTTTATAATCTGGCCTGTGTAAAGCACTTGTCAGCCGGATCCTCCAGTCTCGGCCGACCACCCAGGCAGAGGGCCTGCAGGAAGAGGCTGCGTGCGCAGTCAGCTCCAGGCTGGTTGCAGACCCACAGGACTCAGTTGCATGGGGGACTTTTTTGGCATTATCTGCTCGGCCTCTCTACTGCAAACGCAGCCTTGTTTATATGGAGCCATTCCTGCATGCTAAATTTGGAAATTCTACGTATTTCTCTAATCCACCAGGCCCCAGGCAGGATGGGGCGCCTCTGTGAAGCCTAGCCACTTTCCCAGTGTCTCCTCGTGAACCTCCCAGTGCGTGGGGAAGGCCCTGAGCCTAGGACTGGCCATGCCCACCTCATCACTCCTGCTGTCAGCCTACGAGGCGCTGGTCACCAGGCTGCGGTCTTATTTTAAGTGTCTGTGTACAGCTGTGTGGTGTGGCTCCCTCTGGGCCGGCTGGTATCTGGTGGAGTCTCCAGGCTTCGATCCACTAGAGGAGGAGGAGGAGGCGGCTGGGCACAGAACCTCCCCTGATAACGGTTCCGGGAGCCGGGCTGGCACGCTAGCAGGGAGGAATGTGAACTAATAAGTCACACTCACGTTTTTATCTGGGCTGCTGAAGACATCTCCAAGGGAGGAAATCACACCATTCCGGGCAGCAGATAAAGGAGATGAAGGCAGAGATGGTTCATCCATGAGGTCTGCTCCCCCAATCCTGCCCCAAACCCCTACCTGAGCAAAATCCTTGGAATTTGGCCACAAGCCTTCTTGCTGCGGCTGCAACATCTTATCATGCTGCTGCCTCCCTGAGACCCAGCCTCTCTCGGCCCCCACTGCACCCGCCTCCACCCTAGCTGCCAGGCCTCCCCATCCCAGCTTGCGCCTCGGGTGGTCTGAACTCTCTGTGACATTATCACAAGGAACCCGGGACCAGCTGGTCCACAAGGACAGGGACATGGAAACCCAGGGCTCAGCCTTCCAAGGATATGTCCTATGCCTTTGCTTGCCTGGCCCTGGGGCTCCTTTGCCATCACAAAACAAGGTAATTTCCAAGCTCCAGGACGATAAGGCAGAGATGGAGAGCAGGAACCAGGCACATGTTTTCGGAAGGGCTCAGGCTGGGCCGTTCCATCCAGTCTGAAGGCAAGGATTCAGATTCAAATAGATTGCAACACTTGATGAGACGTAGAGAGGGAGCCAGGGAGGGAGCCAGCCTCTGCACAGGCCTTGTCTATAAATTCCCATCATAGCGCAGGCCTCCACAGGAGTTCTACGGAACAGTGTGGAAGGTATGTCTAAGGAAACAGGGAGCTGGGGTAGGCCCCCACCAGCTGCCCTGGTCATCGGCTGAGGGACACTCCCAGGCCGGATCATTTCCTGGCACAACTGGCCTACAGACAGCAAAGTCCAAGCCAGTCCAACAACAGACAAAACCCTGCAGTTTGTGAGGATGGGGACACATGTCAGACACAGAGCCCAGAAGGAGTACAGATGGAGCCCCAACCTGGGAGGTCATATCTTCTTCTCTGGGACACTCACCTCCCCTGTCTCACAAAGTCTGCTGCTGTGATGGCCCAGAGCGCTCTCCCACATGTTTGATCAATTCTTAAGGCTGCCCACCAGAGCTCCCCAGCTCCTCAGGGAAGACACATGTTTTACGAGAATAGGTCCCTCACACAGCCTGTTGAGAAAAGCCCCTGCTCTCAAGGCCCATGATGCCATGTGAGTGGTCACACATGAACCCTGATGGCCACTGAGATCAACCTTCGTTGTCCACTTTATAAGACTCGGGATCACCATGGGAATAAGCCCCTGTCTGCCCATTAGGATGTTTCTAGATTGGGTTAGCTGAGATGGGAAGACCTACACTAAATTTGGGCAGCACCATCCTATGGGCTATGGTCCCAGACTGGGGGAAAGGGGGGAGCAAGTTGAGCACCAGCATTCACCTCTCTGCTTCCTGGCTGTGGATGCCGGGTGAGCGGCTGCCTCCCACTCTGGCCGCCATGCCTTCCCCGCCATGATGGACTGCATCTTCAAACCGTGAGCCACATTAAACCCCTCCTTCCCTATCTTGCCTTTGCCACGTGTTTTGGTCACAGCAACGAGGAGAGTGGCTGATGAAGATACCCACGTTGTCATTAGGTCTGCCAAAAACGAAAACACATCAGCCTCTCGTCCCCCTGAGACCTGCGAATTGCCTGCTGGATACTGGCTGGGCTGGGACTTGCTAGGATCAGCTCCCGATGACTTACACCCTATATTCTCGAAGAAGAGGACTTTCTGATCTTTGGAGAAATGGGTGATGAGGTCAGAAACACAACAAACAAGTTTGGGGTACCTTGTAGTATCTGAGAGTAAATGAGTGTGCCAGCACTCTGGCACACACAGGAACCATAATGGACGATCAAGGGTCAGAGCAGCTAAATGCTGAGTGTCCCAGGGGCTAGGGGCAGAGCTTTCAAGCAGCCAAGTAAGTATTGTATCATAACCCATGATATAAAGTAAACATCACAGGCTCACAGTTGGATAAATAAATGATTGAATAAATAAGTCAACAGGAGGGATGAGACGATTTGTCCATGTGGAAGAAGTCCAGTGAATTCGTGTACCCTAACAGAGATAGTGCCTCAAGCTCACACCTTAGGACGACCAGGAAGAAGAGGATGAGAAGAGGACTTCTGGAGAACCCAGAAGCAGTCCAGGTCAGATGAAGGGGAGGCAGAGGGCAGGTTGGAATCATGCTGGAGGCTGATACACCCTAGGCCTGATGGAGTGATTCACCCTTGATTTTCCTCAGAAAGTGGCTTTACTCTGTGGGAAAGACACCAGATGAACCCCAAACAAGGAACCTTCTAGAAAAACCCCAAACCTCATAAAAACTTCCCATGGCTCTAAAACTAAGATGCTTCAAAAACAACCCAAGCCAAGAGGGACTCAATGGCTAGCATGGGACCTGAGGAGCAAGGGAAGACAAACCAAGGATGGTGCTTGATGTTGGGGGGTTGGTGACACCAGCTCCCACAGCTGAACTGGGTTAGGTATGAGGTCCCAGTCACCTCAAGGAGCCTCTGGCAGGGATGGCAGATCTTGGTCACTTCATTTCGGCTCCATGGTCCAACTGGCACCTGCTCCCTGAAAAGAGGCTCTCTGCTGTCATGTGTCTGCTTTTAGATGCTTGGGTATCAGAGCTCCCCGTTTTTACCCCAGTCACCTCCATGGAAACATCATCAGCTCTATGTGTGCCCAGGGCAGAGAGAGCCTACACTGAGCACTTGGGCACGCAAGGCTTTACAATGTGACCCATGAGAGAGTAAAGACATGTGAATGATGTTTATGGTACAGCCCTACTTATCAATGTGATGGCCTCCTTGTAAAGCAAGTGTTGATGGGTTGTTAGGCAGGTCCCCTCTGAAAGGAGCTGTGGCCTGTCACCATGTATCCTCCATGACAGGAAGGGGTCTGCAGACCTGGCCTACCACTCCCATCCTTCTGGGGTTGAGGGCTTCTCTTGGACATGGAATCCTGCTGTTCCTGAGCTGTCTGGCCCAACTCACCCCTTTCCTCCATCCTGGAAGAAGTCACCAGGAATGGTGGTGTCTGAATCAATGTTCTATTGCTGTGAAGAGACACCATGACCACGGCATTTCCTTATAAAGGAAAGCGTTTAATTGGTGCTTGCTTAGTTTCAGGGGTTTAGTCCATTATCAGCAAAGTGAAAGCATGGCAGCATGCAGGCAGGCACGGTGCTGGAGAAGTAGCTGAGAGTTCTACATCCAGATCCGCAGGCAGCAGGAAGAGAGAGACATGGCCTGGCCCGACTTTCTGAAACCCCAAAGCCCACCCTCAGGGACTCACTTCTTCCTATAAGGCCACACCTCCTAATCCTTCTCAAGTAAGGAGATCCCTCCTTAATGACCTCACATTTAAGTATATGAGCTATGGGGGCCGTTCCTATCCAAGCCGCCACAGGTAGGGAGAGGTGCGGAGATGGGAGGTAGATGGAGTAGGTGCACAGAGCCTACCCAGCCCTGGGGGAGGTGGCCTCCAGCTGAGCCACAGGAATGGGGACACTGGCATGGCCCTGGCTATCAGCCGATGGCCACTGTCACTGTCTGCTCTGCCGAGCTCTAGTGACCTTCCTTCTGATCTTACAGAGAGCAGTCGGTGCAGCCCAACCACCAGGTGAAGGAACTGAGGCTCAAAAAGGGAATGACATGTCTGAGGTTGGGGACATGTCGATTTAGCCCCTTCCCTCTCACCACGACTCTGAGAATCCAGTCCACCTTTGACCTCTCGTGCATCTCAGCTTTATGTATGTATGTGTGTATTCATGCATGCATACATGTGCTCATTTGTTTCTGTACAGGGACTGAACCTAGGACTTTTTCCCATGACAGACAAGTGTTCTACCACTGCGCTGTATTGTGCCCCTCTTTTTACTCATTTTTATTTTGAGATGACACAGTCTTATTAGGTTGCGCAGGTTGGATTTGAACTTTCCATTCTTCCGCCTCAGCCTCCAGTCTAGCTGCAATTAAAGGCCTGTGCTATCACCAGCAGGCTCTGTTGTTGATGTAATTTGATTTTTTTTTCCTACTCTGTCTTATAAGACAGGGACTCATGTAGCCCAGGCTGATCCAAAACTCATGGCGTAGCTAAGGATGACCTTGGACTTCTGATCCTCCTGTATCTACCTCCCAAGATTTTGGGATTACAGGCGTGAGCCCTGCTCCAGGTTTAGGTGGTGCAGGGGTGGAGCCCAGGGCTCCGTGTGTGCTCACCAGCCACTTCCCTCAACCCCTCAGGCTTCTCTGAAAGCCTGCCCCCTCCTCCCTTGGGGCTTCTCCTCTGCTTTCCCTACCCTTGTTCATGACAGACACTGACTACCACCATCCCAGAACTAAACAGATTTCCAGGACACCCCACTGTGGCTCCCAGCAGCCTGGTCCTGTGTGCAGTCTGAGGGAGGCAGGGCACCACAGAGAAAAACCTCGGTTTGCAGAAGATCCTCAGTCAAAGAAGGGCTGCATCACGTGACCAGTGCCCTGGGGCAGAGCAGACAGACATAATGCTAAGTGCCCCCAACCGCATGCAAGGGAAGGTTCCCGGAAGAAAACAGCGCCAGCGGTCCACAGCCACGAGCCTGGCCCAGCCGCATGGGTAATTCCAGGACAGACACTGATTAAGCTGCTTTTGGTTTTGGCTTTGAACTCACAGAGCTCCAGGCTAGAGAAGAATGTCAATGCTCATCGTGCCTGTGGAGCCTCTCAGGGGCAATCAGACGCTGTGGCCAGGTTCCCACACCCACCCCAGCTGCCTGTGCCCACCACCATGAAATACCATAGAGGAGGGAGGACCTCAGTTCGAATCTCGTCCTGCCACTAACTGGTTGCTGGTGGTGCCAGCTCCCTGAGGTATCATATTGAGCACCTCAGAGTGTCTCCTTCCTGTTCTAAACTCCAGGATTCTAAAGCCAGGGTGTCAACAGGGCCAGGCCCCTTCTATAAGCCCAGGGTGGCCCTCCTTACCTCCTCCAGCTCCCCATGTGACTTCACCCCATGTCACCTCCATCTTCACAGGCCTTCCCTTGGAGTGCCTGTGTCCCTGTGGTCCTATCTTTTCTTAAGGACATCGGTCATTGGGCTGGGGCCCCCTCTCTCCAGCATGGCCTCATGGCCTCATCTTAACTTGGTGATGTTTACAAAGACCCTATTAACAAAGTCACTGGGGATGGGGCATGTCCTCAGGAGCACTTGAGCAGGAAGCTGTGAGCAGGCATTCAGGCTCTGAGCCATGAAGGATCCCTCTTAGAGCTGTGTGGACATTGCCCTTCCCAGGGCCACATGCAGTGGTGGCTGTTACCACCATCACTCTCTCAGGCACAGGAGCTGCCAGGGGCCCTGGAGGTACAAATCCAGAAGGGATTTCTACCCCATTTGTTCATGGAGTGAGTGGATCCGTGGGGTGGCTGCAGCCAATCTGGGCTCCCTGGCTTCTTTGGTTCAGGCTCTGGAGACGTATCAGTGTCGGGGGAGTAGGTCAAGTCTCTAAGCCCCTATCATCATCTTCATCTTACAGTGCTTTGACAAGAATCCAGAGGTCTCAGGACGGACAGGCTGATGGGAACTCAGGAGCCCAGACCAGTGGCCAGGCCAGATCCTGAGGCTGGGTCCCCAAGCCAGATCCTGCAGAGATCTGCTTCAGGGGCCCTGCAGTGGTGGTGGTGGTGGTGCTGGAGCTCCTGGGACCCACATGTGACCTTGTGGCCCTGTGCTATGCCTTTCTCACCTCTGTGCCCTCCCTGCCTGTCACTCTGTCCCTCAAGATTGGATTAAAGTCCCTCCCTAAGGATGCCACTCACTGTGCCCTCCACAAAGCTGTGCCTCCTCGCCTCTTCCCTGCTTGCCCTGGCACAGGCAGGCCAGGCTGCGGCTGCTCCCTCTGCCACCTTGGCCACCTCCTCTGGGCCCTGCATTGCTGGCTGCTTTAAAGCTCCAAGCTTTCTGTTTGTCTCTGTGCCTCCCCAAGAGAGAGGCATCTGCTCTTCCCGCCGATACCTCAGCTCCCTAAAGCAACTTCTCTCACAGATGTTGAGGCCATCTCCTGCTACGCCAGGGTTCTCCTTAAGTCTGCAGGATCCACAGACAAGAGCAAAGACACCATGAGGCTGCATGGGACCTCCTGAGCCCCAGCCATGCCACCAGCAGGATGTACCCCAGCAGTCCTTTGGTCCCAGGAGGAGTGAAGGAAAAGGGGCACAGTGTCCTCCCTGATGAGCAACACACCTCCACCAGCCCAGCCAATCAGAATAAGCGCTCACTGCTTAAGCTCTTGCACTAGACACAGTTGTTTTTGCTTTGGTCTGCTCAGGCTGCTATAACAAAATGCTACAGGCCAAGCAGTTTATAAACAAACAAATAACAACAAGAAAAAAAAAAGATTGCTCCCTTCTGGAAAGAGGGAAGGCCCCTGCAAGTTCAGTATCTGGAGAGAGACACTGGTCCTTAGATGGGGCCTTGGAGCTGTGTTTTAACGTGGAGGGGACAAAGAGGAGGTGACTAGAAAGCCAAAGAGGGGAGAACTCTTGAACAAGGGCAGTGAGAGGGAAGGGCATTCCAGGCTGAGGGACCGACGCATGCAAAGGCCCTGAGGTGGGAGAGCAGGCCTTGTCAGGAGCTGACTGGAGGCAAAGCCAAAGAAAGGACAGGATACAGTTACCTGGGGCTTTCCAAGGGTACAATCGTGCTCTGTGCCTCCAGACAGTGGGAGACACAGCTGGAGTTCACACAGGTGTGTAGCTATGTGACTATGGCTGAGGACTCCCAGGGAGGCAGCAGGTAGCAGGTGCATTAGTCACCCTCCTGTGACAAAAGCAACTTAAGGAGAGAAGGGTTCACTCTGCCTCAGTTTGAGAGTTCAATCCATCACAGCAGGGAAGTCGTGGAGGCAGGAATGAGGCCGCTGGTCACAGTGAGCCACAGCCAGGAGAAATGAACACTGGTGCTCAGTTCACTTTCCCCTTTTTATTCAGTCCAGGACCCCAGTCTAGGGAATGGCGCCGCCCATCCTCGGGGTGGATCTTCCCACCTGAAAGCATCCTCACAGACAAGCCCAGAGGTGTGTTTCCATGATTTTTAAAAATCCAGTCAAGCTGCTGTTGAAGATGAAGCCATCACAGAGGGCTCGCTGGGTGCTGGGCAAACTCACTTGTGTCAGGCTATCGAAGCCAGGCAAGCATGTAGGCGGGTGTGCGACCAGGTGCGGGGAGGGGTTCGGGAAGATATGTGGGCAGGTGTGCGGCCAGGTGAGGGGAGGTGTTCGGGAAGATATGTGGGCAGGTGTGTGGCAGGTGTGGGGAGGTGCATAGTAGATATACAGTCAGGTGTGGGCAGCTGTGGGTAACCACATAGTAGGTCTACAATCAGGTGTGGGCAGGTGCGTAGGTAGGTATGGAGAGGTGTGAAATCAAGTATGGGCAGGTGTGTGGGCAAGTGTGCAGGCAGGTGTGTGTGCAGGCAGACACGTGGGAAACTTAAAATGATAAAATAAAGGCTTGGAGACTAGAGAGCTGCACCCCAGTTCAAACAGGTACAGCCATCGACAGTGTGGGACCCTCTCCTGGCCTGCACACTGGCTTGAGCCTTAGGCAGCTGTTCTGAAGGTATATGACTGCCCAGCTTCGTGTGTCCTGGTGAATTCTAGGGTTTTGTCAGGCAAGCTGGTGCCTGTGGCTCTCCCAGGCCCCACCGAGAGGCTTTTCCCTCATGGGCATAGCTTTCCTCTCTTGGCTTCTTGGCTCCCCTATCATCAGCCACACTCAGGAAATGTCTTGGCCCCTCATTCACACTAAGGTGTAAATGACTAAGAAGGTGATAATGAACTCCATTCCCCAGGGTTTTACATTGTAAGTGGGGTGGGAGGATTCTTGAGCCAAAGACAAAGTTCCCAGTGATAAAATGACTGAAATACAACATTTGGTGAGGAATCTGAGTAGAAGCTGCTCCAGGGAAGACAACTGAGGTGCTGACAGGCACAGCGAAGATCCCTGAGGAAGGGGTAGGAGGCACAGTGAAGATGCCCCCCCAGGAAGGGGCAGGAGGCAGGAGGCACAGCGAAGATGCCCTGAGGAAGGGGCAGGCTGACATTGAACTTGACACCCACAAACACAGCCACAATCCAAAAGATGGAATGGCGGGTGTCAGAAAAGGGAGCCACTCCCACAGGCTGCTGGTGGGGAAGGAAGCCAGCACAGTCACTCTGGATTCAGACTTCTGGCCCTCAAAAGTCACACTCGGGGTCACTGTGTGGCCCGGAGAGTCTACTACCAGATATACACCCAAGAGACATGGAGTCGTGTATTCATGGGGATGTTCTTCTGGTAATGTTCATGGTGGCATGATTAATGGCCATAAGGCCAAAACACCCAAAGACACCCAGTGCACAAGATGACAGAATGGAAAAACCTTAGCTCTGTGCACTGGAGTATTATTCAGCCATAAAAAGGACCAAAGTATCCAGTGTTGACAGAGTCGTCAGGAAGCACAGCTAACGGAGTATGAAGGATGGACCCAGGACCTCACCCATCCTACACAAGCAGTCGCTGCCGACCCGTAGCCTCAGGCCCCACTGACTTCCCATTTCTTTTTATTTTGAGATGAGGTCTCTGTAAGAGTGACAGTTGATACTGACTGCCACCTGGATGGGATCTAGAATCATAGAAGAGACGCTAAGTTTCTAGATGAAGCTAGTTGAAGTGGGAAGATCCACCTTAACTGTGGATGGCACCATCCCAGGGGCTGGTCCCTGATGCCCTCCACCATGTACGAGGCAAGCCATTCTGGATGAGCATCTCTGTGTCTCCCTTTTTCTCTTTTCTCCCACGGCCACGCGCCAGCTCTGAGAGTGGTAACATCTAACCGTGTGTAGACACTGACCACAGGGTCTTGACACAGACAGGAGCACTTCAGTGTCACCAGGTAACACAATGGCAGTGACCCCAGCAATGTAGATGTGGGACGTGGCATTTTGTGACTCTTGATCCTCAGATCTCCTCTGGCCTCCGTTTCCCTGTTGGAAGCATGCGGGTGGTAAAGGTACTGGCTTCACTGAGTGACAAGGAAGGTGGCCCCTCACAGAATCACTGTCAGGCCACCTCATCCCGGCCACCATGCTGTAGACCCTTGATCCTGTTCCTCCAACCTCATCTGTGTCACCACGGCACCGGGATTGTTTGTGACTGCACAGACCCATGGGACCCAGGCCAAGCTCTCCGACAGTACCCTGCAGACGATACACGGGAAACGTGAGCCATTCACAGGAACAGTCTCTGGTCCTCCCGAGTGCGTCCCCACAACCCAAACAAAACACAGAGAATGAAATTACTAGCTGTCAGCCAAGGGCCACTCAGGATCTCGTGAGAGCACTGTCCACGGTCACAGCAGGAATGGGGAGTGGGGCGGGAACAGGGGTATGCACTGTCATACACATGACTGTCCCTAACACAGAGATTGGCCCCAAGTCAGAGAGGGTGAGGGCAACCCTCAGAAGGGCCAAAGGTGACTAAGGTTTGTAGAGAGGGAGCAGAGGCCCAGGCCACCTCCCTCCAGCTGCAAAGGCCACATGTGCACAGGGCCTGGGGCCACCGCCCCCACCCCCACCTCACTGGCCCGGATCCACATGCCGGCACTGTGTCTGCCCCGACGCTGTTTAGACAGCCTGCGAGGGTGGGTGGTCAGGCCCGAGCCAGGCAAAGTTTACAGAAGGCCCTGGCACAAATGAACTGTTGATGACCAACTGGAAGGGCTCCATGAAATCACAACATGTAAAATACGAAAAGGGGAATAAAGGAAAGAAAGGCCATTTGGAAGGAAGTCGAGCGACCACATGAAGGCCGGGATGCCAAGCGCAGAAGCCCCCATCAAACGCGTGCACTGGCCCCAGCCGGGCCTTCCCTCCCACCACACACGCAGCTTCAAAAAAAAAAAAAAAATTGTAGGTTTAAATAGTTTTTATGCATCAAATACAAGAAACAGGCCGACATTTTCTCACCCTCTGTGACGTGGCAGGCTAATATTTGGCCATTTACGCTCCATTGGAGACCATTTCTGGGGAACGGGGCCCTTCCAGGTTGGTGGCCGCCCACCCTGGTGGCCAGCACTTCAAGCCTAGGTCTAAGCAAGAAGGGCCCACGGCCGGCTGCTGAGGGAATAAAGGCTTGGCTTCCCAGCCAGCCATGGTCTGTGACATTGCCTGTGCTTGTAAATGAACTTGTGGAGTGACCCCAAGCCCCAAGCTGCCAACTCTTGTTCCCACTGCTGTAAGAGACCAGCCACCACTGTGGGTTCGAGACCTTCCTGTCTGGCCCAGAAATCCCCACTTCCAAGCCGTGCACAGGGAAGACTGATTCTTCCGAGGGCTTGGTTCTCAGTGCCGCCACAGGACCTGCTGCAAGGTGTCGTGTTTTTGGTTTTGTTTTGGGGAGTTTTATTGTGTGTGGAATTTTGGGTCCTTCTGCCTTCTCCTCCCAAGCGCCTTAACTGTAACTGTGCCTCCAACCCAGCTGAGTTTACCTGCTTTTAAAGAGTTTCAGTAGTTGGGCATGAGAGGCTGAGGCAGGAGGATTACAAGTATCCTAGAGAGAGGGGACGGGGTACAGTAACTATGGCTCACATTTATAATCCTAGCATTGGGAGGCAGAAGCAGGAGGGTTGCCAGGAGTTCTAGGGCAGCCTGGGCTACAACTTGAGATCCTATGTAAGAAAAAAAAAATGCCGAGCGGTGGTGGCGCGCGCCTTTAATCCCAGCACTTGGGAAGCAGAGCCAGGCGGATCTCTGAGTTCGAGGCCAGCCTGGACCAGCAAGTGAGTTCCAGGAAAGGCGCATAACTACACAGAGAAACCCTGTCTCAAAAAACTGAAAAAAAAAAAGAAAGAAAGAAAGAAAGGAAGGAAGGAAGGAAGGAAGGAAGAAAGAAAGAAAGAAAAAAGAAAAAAAAGAAAAATCTGCTGATATTTGCTTTTGAAGCTTTTTAAATCCCAAAGTCGGTTTGTAGCATGGCTGTGAACACTAAGTGCCAGTGTGTAGACCTTGTTTCTGTTCCAAACTTCCTTTCCTCTGAGCTGCTTGCTCTGGTCCCATACCCCTGCTGATGCTCCCGCAATGGGCTTTTATAGCTAGTTTTTGGTTGCCATTACTAGGAATTGTCTGTTTACATCCTCAGATACCTTTGGGTTTGATTGTGGTTTTGTTTTGTCTTTTATATTTATTTTTGTTATTTTTTACTCTGTGTGTGTGTGTGTGTGTGTGTGTGTGTGTGTGTGTGTGTGCAGTTTCCTTAGAGGCCAGAAGAGGGCATCAGACACCCCGGAGCTGCAGTCACAGGCAGTTGTTAGCTGACTGATGTGGGTGCTAGGAATAAAAGCAATGTGTCCTTAACTACTGTTACCTCTCCAGCCCGTTTGGTTTAACTCTAATTGTTGACTTATTTAAAGTTGTTCTATGAACTGGGATCATTTCACAGTGCCTAGCTGTATTAAATGTACTATCATGGTCTGTGACATTTGATCCCTGTGAGAAAGTGGTCCCCACAGCTGGGTGGTGGAGACTGCCTGATCATCCTCTTGGAGTTTCCCTGTCTGGCCCTTCTGCATCTAGATCTGTATCTAATGCTGATGACATCTAATTTGTTTTGACTTGATTTGCATAAACAACTCCTGCTATTTTGGGATCCCCCTGCTGATAGTGGTCCCACAGTGAACTGTCTGACTCCTTGCCAGTTCCCTGACCCGGTCCCTAGAGGGGGTTTTGGTCACAAAAAAACATTGAAAACTCTTGTCTGCAAGCAAGAACATGGCAGGCCTGCAAAATCTGGACTCTATTTATAGATTTATTCCCCTAGTCCTGGGTGATGCCCCAGCTGCCCTGGGACATCCAGGCTCTGACCTGGCCTTGCTCATAAGGCTGGCAGCCTGCAGTCTGCACCACCAGTCTCTGCCAGGACAATGACCCTTGTTATCTCAGCCTCACCCCACTCTAGGTTTGTATCATTGCAGACATTTCTGTTGGCTGTAGTGTGTGTGTGTGTGTGTCTGTGTGTACATGCGTGTGTATGTGCGTGTGTACGTGCATGTGTGCCCCTGTGTGTGCTTATGTGGCGGAAAGAGGTGACTTCCTTTATCCGTCTCCATGTTATTTTTTGAGACAGGGTCTCTCACTTAACCTGGAGCTCATGAACTGGCTAACTGTCTGGCCAAAGAGCTCAGAGGATTCTCCTGTCCCCATCTTCCAGGCCTCCATGCTGGCTTTCTTCCTGGGTGCTGGAAAGCCAAGTCTGGTCCCAATGTGTGTGCAGCAGGCACTTTACCCACTAAGCCACCCCCTCAACCCCCTTTACTTCCATTTCATGCATGTGGGACACCGATGCTCAGGGGTCCCACAGTGACAGGAACAGAGCTGGCATTCATACCCAGCAAACTCACACCCCTGGGTTCTTTTTCTCCATCATTCCCCTGAATGAGAGATCTGCTTCCTGTGAGTTTCAGAGGTACGGGGGGGAGGGGGGGTGTTAGCCATTGTTTATTTATTTCAATGTGAATTGGAGGTGGTCCCCTCTGCATATAAGTGCAGACACCACCCAGGTCAAAGCCTGATCCTGGCCTGGCCAGGTCACACTTCACACACCGACATCCTCCCTGTATCTATTCCACTGACTTGAAATGGACAGAAAGCAGTGATATCTCCACTGGCAAAGTTTAAATGTCCAGCTGTGTAGAATGCTGTATAAAATGTCTGGTGTGACGGGAGCATTCTGTGAGGGCTAAGATTAAAGGATGATTCTATTTTTAAAAAGATATCATGATTTGCAAAACATAAAAATAAGTAGCATTCTCTGAAATAATTTCTGTAGAGAACAAAAAGTTTCTGGCATTTTGTTGATGTGGAAATAGATTGTGACTTGGTCCCATTTCAACCCCAATGTCACTACGTCCTCAGGGTGAATCTCTGCCCTTGGCATACTTCTGGATCACAGGGAGAGACCAATGGCCGAAGAGGAGGAGGAGGAGAAGGAGGAGGAGGAGGAGGAGGAGGAGGAGGAGGAGGAGGAGGAAGAGGAGGAGTGTTTCTAGGAGGGAGCCTGGTGTCAGGATGCACTCAGTTCCCACTGGTAACAGCTTCCAGCAAAGTGGAGAGTCATGGGCGAGCTCTTGCATTCTCTGGGCCTGAAGGAGCAGAGCAGGGACTCCTGGGGACCTGCACATTAGAAGAATGGGGTCTGGTGCACCAGCTGGGGGAAGTGTGGGGAAACAGCCTCACCGGAGTCGGGTGGGGCAGGCCTGGAGCTGGAGTGGCCGTGAAAAGGGAGAGGGGATGCCATGTGTGGATGTCTCCCCAATGGAAAAGGGGGAAAAAGAAGAAACTGGGAGAGGAGAAGGAGAAAGAAGAGGAAGGGAGGGAAGGAAGGAGGAGAATTATGGGTAAAGGGAGGAGTGAGGAAGGAGGAGAAGGGGGAAGAGAAACAAAAGGAGAAAGAGAAAAAGGAGGAGAGAGGAGGAGGAAGAGGGGAGCTAAAGAAGAGGGCGCAGGGGACGGAGGAAAACCAGAGGCGACAGCGACCTGGGTTCCCAGTCCTCATGTTCAGTGTGGGCTTCAATTACACATGTGGGCCAGGCAAAGAAAAACACGAACCCCCAAGAGGGTCACGACCCTCAAATATGTTTTTAAATCCGTGGAGGAAATTCCCAATTTGCTGCCGCTGGACAGTGTTTTCATTCCTCCCCTAAATGCGGTTCACGACCTTCAGCAGAGAAGCATGACCTCCACGCGGGGCTTTTAACTTCTGCAGAGGCCCGGGTGGTGTTGGCTGTTCCGGATGAGATGCTGGATGGGGGTGAGCCGGGATCCCACTGGCTGTAAATCACACAGGATCACAGCAGAGGCACCTTCTGTTTGGGTAAGAACTGCAGGGCCACCTTGGGGTGGCCAGAGCAGGCAGAAAGGAGGGAGAAAAATGTGCTTTGCTTAGGGGCTGTCAGCACTGAAGAGGAGGTGAGCGGTGTGCTTTTTTTTTTTTTTTTTCTTTCTGATCCCAAAAGCATGCCAGGCTAATTGAATAGGTTTTAGCTTGAGCCACAAAGCCTAGTGATTGGTTAGCGAGGCAACAGAACTGTGAAGCACACACAAGCGGCTAAACAATCCAAATGAGTGAGTGTGCCCGCTCCATCCATGCCCCTTTAATCTAGAAAACATCACATTTGGAGTCTTTCTGTGGGAATTTCCCCCCGAAGGACCTGGACCTCTCTCAGAGGACTCGAAACCCACGATGACATGTGCTGTGGCTTTGGCTGGCTGCCTCCAGGGCTCTTCCCAGAACTGCGTTCTCTGGATGGTCCTGGGATCACTTGAAGGCCCCTGGGGAGCTATAGGCACCTGAGCTCCAGGAGAGAAAGCCCGCAGAAGTGTCACAGAGTCTGAGATATGACTGACCCCTCCCCGGGGGGGGGGGGGGGGGGGCTGGAAAGATGACTCAGCAGTTAACAGCCCTGGCTGCTCTTCTGGAAGACCTGGGTTTGGTTCCTCACACCCACATGACAGCTCACAATTGTCTCTAACTCCAGTTCCAGGGGATCCAATGCCCTCTTTTGGCCTCCTCAGGCACCAGGCATGCATGCAGGTAAAACACACATATACATTTAATAATAATAATATTTAAAGAAAGAGGAGAAGCTAAGTCAGGGAGAGAGAGAGAGAGAGAGAGAGAGAGAGAGAGAGAGAGAGAGAGAGAGTGTTAGTGAGAACATATATATCCCTGGCTGTCTTGGAACTCACTATGTAGATAGACCAGGCTGGCCTCAAACTCACAGAGATTCATCTGCCTCTGCCTCCTAAGTGCTGGGATTAAAAATGTGCACTTAGGGCTCCGCCATATGTTTGAGACAAGGTCCCTCACTGAATCTAGAGCTCACCATTTTGGCTAGATTGGCTGGCCAAGGAGTACCCAGGGGTCTGCCTGCCTCCCCTACAACACCCCAGTGCTTGGTTACACACGTATGGTGCCAGGCTCGGCTTTTTGTGTGTGTGGGTTCTGGCTAGCTGGAAAGTTTCTGCAATGAGAGCTGTAAAGTGGGACAAGGTGTTACCAAGGGCCTAGTGATGGCTTCCACCTCCTCGGGGCCCTAAAGACACGTGCCATCCCTAGGGAGGAGCTTTGCAGAGCTATGGCTCTTCAGGCACTCATGTGGCTGTCCACCCATGTGGGGCAGGGCACGGATGCTCCCTCCTACTCTGGACTCTCCATTCCTCACTCCAGCCCCAACACTGCCTCGAAGCAGCACCCCAGGAAGTGGAACATATCAGCAGCCATTTTTCTCCTGTCCAGATCTGCACTGTGGGCGATAAAGGCAGCGCTGGCCGTTGGTAGAGAACCCATGGCTAATGAGATCCAGATGTGGCCCAATCAGCCAGCCAGCCAGAGGGCAGCCAGGCCTCATAGGCACCTGAGCCCTCTTCTGAGAAGAGGCACAACCGAGGCCTGGGGGTGGGGTGGGGGGTATTGGCTAAGTGACAACTGTTGTGTGCAAGCCACAGAGTGGGGAGTGGCCTTGCTTAATGGGGAAGGAAGGCTCCGAGCAGGAGCTGTGCACTGCAATTGGCATAGAACCTGGGGCCTCGGGGAAAGGCCCTGATGCCCCATCCCACATGACAGTCCATGGATTCGACAGTCAGATGAAATCCCAGAGCAGATTTTCCCACCAGCGGGCACAGCATGTCTTCCCGCCAGGCTCAGCCACCAAGTACACGCCCTTCCTCGGGGTTCACACCTACGTGAGATGTGGCCTCTTGCTACACCGAACCTTCTGTAGTAGTGTTTGTTCTCCATCTGTAGAACTGTGGACCCCAGACTGCCGCCTCTTGAACTAACTCACCCACACTTGCTCCTGCTGGGAACTTGGTATCTCCTGTGGCACCCGCAGCCCCATCCGAAGCTCAGCTTTCTGTTAGGGCAGTGAGCTCCAGGGGTTTGATTCCCTTACAGTAACCTGAGCATCCAGGACCAGGGTCCAGACTTTACCTAACTAACCCAGCAAGCTTCCTCTGCAGCCTGTGACTATCCTGTGAACTCCTGTGTCTCTCCTGCCTTTCACGAACCTCTTCTTAACTCCCACGAGCTTCCTCAGCACCCCTATGGACACCCCTGCAACCCCCAGGGCCTTCTGTGAACTCTTGCTCTGTGATCCCGGTGTCTGAGGTCTTCAGTAAATGTGGTTTGGCCTCCGAGCAGCCCTTCCTAAGATGGAGGCTGTAGAGATCAGGCAGGTTCAGTTTCCCCACCTGACTCTGTGCTGTAGCTTTCTGTCATCCTAGACATACCTTGAAGAGAGAATGCTAACTGACAAAATGCCTCCATAAGATTAGCTTGTAGGCAAGTCTGCGGTGCATGTTCTTGACTAGTGATTGATAGAAGCGGGCCCAGTCCACTGTGGGCGGTGCCACCCCTAGACAGGTGGTCCTGGATTCTACAAAAAGCAGCCTGAGCAACCCAGAAGGAGCAAGCCAGTAAGCAGCACTCCTTCATGGCCTCTGCATCAGCTCCTGCCTCTGGGTTCCTGCCCTGCTCGAGTTCCTGTCCTGACGTCCTTCAGTGATGGACTGTGACCTAGACGTGTAGGATGAAGTAAGCCCTTTCCTTCCTAAGTTGCTTTTGGTTGTGGTCATGGCAACAGAAACCCTATGACAGTGGCTGCCCCACCTCTTCGCTGTTCTGAGAGGAGGGAAAGACACAGAAGGTTCTTACAGGAAGCTAGGGGCAAGACCCTGCTGCTGCTCCTGAAGATGGTACCGCCCTGCAGCTGTGTCCCCTTCCTGAAACAGGAGGGAAGTACCAAGATCTCAACAAGGTCAGGCAAGTGTTCTCTCTCTGTCTCTGTCTGTCTCTGTCTCTGTCTCTCCCTCTCTTTCTCTCTCTCTCTCTCTCTCTCTCTCTCTCTCTCTCTCTCTCTCTCTCTCTCTCTTTTCAGCCCAGCAGCAGATACATAGAACCCCCTGAGGTGGCCCCAGAATATAAGAGACTGTTGCCAGCAAGATGCTGATGTGTGGCCATTTTCTGCAGTTTTGTAAGATCCCACCCTGGGGGGAGGCTCTTTAAGACTCAGGAAATGAACAATGCAGAAGTCTCAGGAAGTTCCCAAAGCCCACAGATTGCCAAGGCCCCTCCCTCCCTGAGGTTATAAGCAGTGCAGACTACTGTGGACAAGACTCTGTAACCAAGGGGCTACAAGTCATGCAGAGAGCCCGTTTGAGAGTCCATGCTGGAGTGGGCTTTAGTGACCCAACTGTCCTTGAGCCACCCAGATTCATGGAAGTCACCCTTCACACCTACTCCTGTAAGTCACCCCAATGAATCTATTAGTCAACCAAGCCGAACCTTACTCATACCATTTCTTTGGGCTGTCACCAGATCCTTGTCTAGAGTTTGTTCACACCTCCCAGTAATTGTGTCACGAAACATGTGAGACACCAGCCCATCCCAAGCTCCCATCTATCTTGGGTCTATAAACTAGGACGCCGTTTAAAGTTCCCAGATGTTTCCAGGCTGCCACGTCTTCTGGCCACGCAAAGTTCAGCACTCCTGTAATTGGTGGCCTCAGAATTCCAGGCCAGCTGCTAGGCTATGGCCCCAGCTCCTCAGGGGAGCCTTGTCCCCAACAGCAGCCACAAGCACCTACCCAAACCCAGGCTGGCTTTGGAAACTCACAGCCAGTGTTCATTTGTGGAGCTGTTGGGGCAAAGCCCTGTCCACAAACGCTACGGCTTAAAACAAGGGCAATGAATCCTGCTGGCAGTCCTGGAGGCCAAGCGTCTGACAGCCTGAGTCTATGAGCTTAACGCCCCTCAGAAACCCTGAGCAGGCTCCTCCCTGGCTCTCATTGCCCCTGGTGGCTGCCAGCATTTGGGGGTTGGAGGCAGTGTGTTCTAAGCACTTGCTAGCACAAGAAGAAGCCACAGGGTGAGGTCAGAAGCAGGAAGGCCAGGTAGTTAACAAGAGACTCAAAGGGTCATGAACTGAGGCACAAGGGGGGCTGTGGGGGTGCAGGAGAGGCAGCTGGACCTGGAGTTTACTTCCAAGGCAGAACCGACAGGATCTGAACAGCCTGAATGTGGCGTGCGAAGAAGAGAAATGAGACAGAGCCCAGGATTTTGGCCGGAGCAACTGGAAGGGGAATAGTCATTTATGCTTGTCTTTGATATCCAGCTGTGAGCAGAGCACTAAGGCCTTCCCTTTGCCAGACAGCACAGTCCAGTAACGGGGGTTGAGGGGGTGGGGAGGGAACTCATTAAAAAGTAAACACTGGCATTAAATACAGGCATGTTAAAATGCGGGGAAATTGTAACAAGGACTGTAAAAAGCAGAAGAGGAAACGCATTCCATAAAAGGTCCCTGGGAGAAGCATGATTCTCAGTCCCACTTTGTCCCTGGTACGTGAGAGGCACCTGGCCACACAGCACCGGGTGCTTGGTAAATATCTGGTGAAAAAATGAGGGCTAGGAGATGATTTGGTGTATAAGAAAGCATGTTCTGTGAGAATGGGAATCTGAGTTAGAATCTCCAGCACCTGTGGAAAAAGCCAAGCATGGCTGCACATGCCTGTAACTCCGGCATTGGGGGCAATGACAAGCAGATAGAAGGCACTCTCTGGCCAGCCAGCCTAGACGAAACAGCAAGCTTCCGGTTCAGTGAAAGACCCTGTCAAGGCAGTGAGGAGGAGAGCAAAGGAGGAGGACGTCTGAGAGCTTGCTCTAGCTTCCACACGTGTATTCACCAGTGTGTACATACACACACATGCATATCCCTCTCTCTCTCTCTCTCTCTCTCTCTCTCTCTCTCTCTCTCTCTCTCTCTCTCTCTCTCTCTCACACACACACACACACACACACTAAACAAATATTTAATGAAAAACAAGTGAAAGCAGGCAGGGTCGGTCAGGGTTTCTGAGCTAGGGCATGGCTAGTGCTCTGCAAAGTTGTCTGGTATACCAGGACTTGAGCCAGTGACCCAGCACTCTCTGAGGTGAGCTCTGCAGTGTCCACACTGCTGA
This sequence comes from Peromyscus eremicus, assembly GCF_949786415.1. Taxonomy (NCBI): domain Eukaryota; kingdom Metazoa; phylum Chordata; class Mammalia; order Rodentia; family Cricetidae; genus Peromyscus; species Peromyscus eremicus. The sequence goes on from NC_081420.1 coordinate 87,156,371, forward strand.
TCCAAAAACCAACTCCCAGGGAGCCTAATTGTTGACTCAGAGTTGACAAGCTAGTACAGAGCAGACATGGGTTTAAACCTGGCGATGTGGCATCATTCAGTCCCAGCTCACCTTCCTTCCATTTCCCAGCACTTTACCCATCTCCTAGCCAGCCTGTCAGCCAACCCACTTGCCCATCTATCCATTTATCAGTTTGCCCATCTATCCACCTACTCATCCATCTATCTACCTACCCATCCATTCTCCAGTGTCTCCATCCATCCATCCATCCATCCATCCATCCATCCATCCACCCATTCGTCTACCTGCCCATCCATCCATTCACCAGTCTTCCCATCCACCCATCCATCCATCTACCCATCTATTCATCTACTTGCCTATCTATCCACCTATCCATCCATCCATCATCTGCTCATCCTTTCATTCATCCTTGTACCCATCCATCATCTATCCTCCTACCTATCCATTCACCAATCAACACAACCATCCATTCATTCACCTACCCATTTATTCATTTACCCATCCATACCCCAATTTTTCCATCCATCTACCCATCTTTCCCTTTATCCATTTCTGCCCATCCATTCATCAGTTTGCTTAACCATGCATTCATCTATCTGTACACTGATTTGTCCATTCAGCCATCCATCTGCCCTTGCATCCATCCATTCATCTATTTTACCTACCTACCCATCCACTCATCCATTCATCTGTATACCCATCTCTCTATTCATCTCTCTACTCAACCTTATCTACTTGGTCATCCATTCATTCATCTGTCCATTTACTTGTACATCTATCCATCTACCCTTCCATCCTTTGATCCCCTCAACCATCCTTCTAGTCAGTCATTCAAGCAAGTATCCACTCATTCAACTCCCTGCCATGTATCCAAACATGCAGTACTTAGTGAGTACCAGCTGCATGCTGGGCAGCAGAGCTGCACAGACAAATCACACAATGTGCTCACACTCTGGGAAGTCCCAACCGGGCGGAGGGATGGAGGCTCAAGAGGGAGGGAGCCCAGGCGTGGTCATAGCAGCATAGCTGTTGCTTATTGGAGCTGGCTCCCTGCAGCGAGCAGACCTTGCACAGAGGAGCCAGAGACAGCTGTAAGTGGCTGAGGTGCTCCTCAAAAGCCTTGCTATGACAGGGCTGACACTGGAGGATTACAAAATTGCACACTTGCCCACCTAGCCTCTCCCTGTCTAGACAAAAACTTCTAGTAGGACAGTGGGGCTCTCACACCATCCTTTGGAAGCTGTAGCCTCCCACTCAGGCCTCCTGTACTCTGGAATGTTCTCTTCCTCTCAGCTCACTGGTCTTCTACCTGAGGAGCTTGTCTCGTGTTGTTTCAGGGACCACCACCAGAGGAACCACTCACTTCCTGACATACAACTATCCTAGAGCAGGACCAAGCCCAGAGAAGAGAGAGGCTGACTCTCACTGTGTCATTCAAGTTCCTGGATCCAGCCACGTCTGAGCTCCTGGGGAAGGACATCTGGAAATCAGAAGAGAGTTGATTAAGTCTTTTATAAAACTTACATGGGAAGTGAGAATCGAGTCAAAGCATTAAAGATGAATAATTTCTAGTTGTGGGATTTCAAATGTGTAAATTTAATTCCTTGTGCCTTTTAACATTTTGCTGATCTTTTAACCGTGGAGATCCATTCCTTTTACGATTGGGCCAAAATGAATCACATTTAAAAGAAAGAAGTAAAAACACGAGTAACATGGATCTCAAAGCCAGTGAGGGAATGAGCTGGACTGACAACACAGAACTGAGGTGCGGGCTGTTCCTGGGGAAGCACACTAAATCACTGGGATTCTCCCTGGGGATTCTTCAGTTAGATTGCATCTAAAATGGCAGAATGAGGAATTTTCTCAACAGTACTATAAGGAAAATAGATTGCTAAATCCAAGAGAAGCTGAAAGATGGAAACAGACAACACACACACACACACACACACACACACACACACACACACACACACACTTCAATGATGATGATCAGTTTTCTACAGGTAGAGACTTCTGACCTAGATGGAAAAGTGTGTGGGGAGCCTAGGAAGCCCTGATTAAGTGTGAAGAGCAGATGAAGTCCAGAGTAGATTGTAGATGCTCAGCAGACAATAAAAGTCCTCTATACTCATACCCATGCAGACAGTACTAATCAATTCCTGTAGGCCTCCTACCAAGCGCAGGTAGACAGCACTAATTGATTGCTGTACTTCCCCTATGCAGACAATGCAGACAGCATTAATCAATTGCCAGACTTCTCTCATTCAGTCTTTGTAAAGCTTCTTGACCTGGGCCAGGGGGGATCAGTGGGTAAATATGCTATTCACTGAGTCTGACAATGTGAGTTCAATCCCTGGGACCTCTGTGGTGAGAGCTGACTCCTGAAAACTGACCTCAGACTACCACACACACATGCTTTGCACACACACATACACACACACAAACACACACAGACACATACATCTGCACACATAAATATACAGTCATACACACACACACACACACGTGCACACTAAATAAATAAATGTTTAAAATTGAAAAATAAAACTAAGCTACCTGACTCTTTTCACACACATCTGTCTGGTCTTCCCCACCTCCTCAGCAGGGGACCCCCCTCAGCATCTCACAGGTAGGGGGACATGAATCTCACCAAGGTCAGCTTTAGCAAAGAAGGGAGCTAAGCCTATTGCAGTCATTCTCAAGCCCCAACTCTGCCCACAAAACCCAGCCAAGAGGACCCTGGTCTCTGCCTAGAGCTGTAGTTCTGGAACCAAATCCTTGGGTCTAAGGGTGGAGCCTGCGCAGAAGGGCTGCAGCCAGGAAATCCCAGAGAAAGGGTTGGGACTTGCCTTTGGTTGCTTAGATGTGACGTTTCAGCTAATGGCAGGTACACGAAGGCCATAACTCAGAGTTAACAAGGGACAGCCAGGACCCTTGGTATCCAGAGAGCTGAGGATGTGGCCATGCTGACTCCTCTGGTCTTGTCTTATACACAGTCCCAGACTGTGGCGACAGCCAGTATCCCAGGGGATGAAGGGCAAAGTCCTGGTAAGAGTGCTTCTGGCCAGAGGAGGTAGGAGGAGGGGGCAGCTGGCCCCACATGCTTGCAGGGCTATTTTTAAAATGATCCGCATCTTTGCACCAGGGCCTGAACCGGGCAGGCCCCTCCTCCTGAGGGGCAACTCCTGCAAGCTGGGAGACGGAGCCCACTCCTCCCCAGTCACAGATTCTGGGACCGAGTCGTCTTTCTCTAAATAAGTAAATTAGCTCTAATACCCTTATTTGCCATCAACCTTATAAACCTAACACAAACCAGATGGGCCTCGCTTCCCGAACCCCCACGCCGCCGGCCTGGCCTCCTCACGGCTGCCCTTGGCGAGCTGATTTCCTTCGCTCTTTGTTGAGTAAAAGCCATCAGAGAGGAGGACATGGTGCTTACAGCCAGGCAACAGCCTGCCAAGGTCCCACCCTCCTGAGAGAAGCCTGGGGTCCCTTCTCAGGGTTGACTTGAAAGCCCCTTTCAAGCTACCTATGGTTTATTTATTTATTTTTTGTTTGTTTTGTTTTGTTTTGTTTTTTTGTTTTTTTTTTTCAAGATTGGGTTTCTCTGTGTAACAGCCCTAGTCATCCTGGAACTCACTTTGTAGACCAGGCTGGCCTTGAACTCAGAGATATACCTGCCTCTGCCCCCCAAGTGCTGGGATTAAAGGCCTGTGCCAGCACTGTCCAGCTTAATTCACAAATTTTTAAATAAGCACTTACGATTTTACTTTGATTGACAGATCAAGGGTGCATCCGTCCATCATGGCAGAGAAGTCATGGAGGCAGAGGTACAAAGCGGCTAGTCACATGGCGTTGACTGCCAGGAAGCAGAGAGAGATGGATGCTGGTGCTCAGCTCACTTTGTCCATTTTATTCAGCCCAGAGGACGATGCTACTCATATTCAGGGTGGTTCTTGCAACCTCAGTTAACATAGAGATTCCCTCACAGACAGACCCACAGGTTTGTTTCCGTGGTGATTTGAATCCTGACAAGATGCAGCCCCACATAAAATCTCTACTGAAGCTCATCGATTCTGACCTTGCAGTAGTAAGCCAGCCCAGACAACACGTCAGCAGATGGACATGCCTGTGCCAATAAAACTTTATTTAAAAGAGGATAGGCACACCAGCTGTGGGCCAAGATGAGCTGGTTCTGCCCTGGGATGGCACTGTGTGTGGAAAGTCGAGTCTACTAATGAAGGTTATCTGCCAGTGGCATAATAATAATAATAATAATAATAATAATAATAATAGTAATAGTAATAATAGGTGAAATTTATTTTCAAAATGGAGCTTATTTAACCCAAATGCACACAAGACACTATTCTAGCACAAAGCACAATGTTGAAAGCTGGTGAGGAGATGTTTAAATTCTTTAGTTCCACGTCTTTAGAAATCCAGACCTCACTGTGATGGAAGACGCCTCCCCACTCACCAGTCACAGGTCATACTCTTCATGCTGGGTGCTGTATCAGGAATGCAGAGCTGTTTTCTCTGAACTGAATGAACTGCTTCCTCCAGGAGGGATGGGGAGTGAAGAGGAAGGAGGAACGGGAGGATGGGAAGGGAGGAGGGGAAAGGAAGGAGAAGGAAAGGGGAGGAAGGGGGACAGGAGGAGAGAGAGGGGAGAGAGGAAAGCTCAGAGACTGACAAGGCTGAGGAGCCGCCTCTCCAGGTATGTCCGAGCACTAAATGATTTCTGGGAAGTGGGGGACTCTTCAGTGGGGCTCCCTGCAAGTTGTACAGGTGCCCCAAGGATGCAGTTTAACCATCTGTCACCTGTGCTGGGGTGGGCTTGAGTTATCTATGCTCCTGTGAGAAACTCCTCATCCATGCACCTGTAGCTAGAGTTTTCCTGCCTGGCCCACAGTCAGGACAAATCTCTCTCACCTGCCAGTCCCACAGCCACTCAGACCCGACCAAGTAAACACAGAGACTTATATTGCTTACAAACTGTATGGCCATGGCAGGCTTCTTGCTAACTGTTCTTACAGCTTAAATTAATCCACTTCTATAAATCTATACCTTGCCACATGGCTCGTGGCTTACCGGCATCTTCACATGCTGTTTGTCATCCTGGCGGCTGGCAGTGTCTCTCTGACTCAGCCTTCCACTTCCAAGCTTTATTCTCCTCCTTGTCCCGCCTACACTTCCTGCCTAGCCAATGGCCAATCAGTGTTTTATTTATTGACTAATTAGCAACACATTTGCCATACAGAACATCCCACAGCACACCCTTGAGTGACCCTTCGCCCATGTTCCTGTGGGTGACCCCAGTCAGTGTGCTGGTCCATGGAGCTAGATGTGGGTGGGGTCAGGTCTTTGTCCTTCAGCACTTCAGTGGCACGCTGTCTAGGTGAACAGGTTTCGTTCACATCTCCCCAGAAGAAAGCCGCACATCATCATCCCATGCCACCCATGATGAGGGGGCCTCCTTGACACCTAAGAAACTATGGGTGATGCCCTGGCTGACTCCATCCTAATTTTCTCTTGTCAAGTGAAGGTCATATCGCACAGCTCTCAATGGTCGTGGGAAATGACTAAAGGTCTAGCCTGAGACCCGGCAAACAGCAGGTGCTTCGTAAGTGTCAGCTCTTAGTAAGCTGGTGGCCTAATGGCCAGGCTGCAGGGACCCAAGGCTCATGACAACCTCAGCTCTACCATAACCCCAGATTTTCTGAGGTCAGTGTCCAGTCTAGTGAATGGAGAAGCCTACCCAAGGCCCAGTAAGTTATATAACCTATCAAAGCTACTCAGACACAAAAGCCTAGAAGCCACCAGACATACTAGATGTAAGAGCTCAGAAATCAACAAAATCCATCCCATCATCTAAGTAGATACAGGGAAATATTCGAAAAACCCAGCCAACCAAACCAACAAGCAGCTTCTAGAGCTCTGCCTCTGTGGCCCTCATTTAGACAAAGGGTTCTTGCTGAAGTGATTAAAGACATTGAGGAGGTTGCCCTGGATCAGAGTGTCCACCCCAAGTCTAATGTAAGGACACCCTGGCATCCTTGTAAGAAACAGAAAAGAAACTGAGTGAATACAGGCAGAGTCTGGAGCCAGAAAGTCCCCAGCCAGGTATACCCGGAGCACCCAGAAGGAGGAGGCAAAAGGACACTCCCCAGAGCCTCAGGAGAGCATGTCCCCACCCATCTGTGACTTCTGCACTGGGAGAAACTTTCTTGTGATTCTGAACCAGTTCCTTACATGTGATCCATGCTCCAAGTGTGGACTGAGCACCTGTCTGTCTGAGCCCCTGTGTGTCCTGAGCATCTCTGTGTCCTGAGCATCTCTGTGTCCTGAGCCTCCATGTGTCTTGAATCCCTGTGTGTCCTGAGCCCTGTGTGTCCTGAGCCCTGTGTGTCCTGAACCCTATGTGTCCTGAGCATCTCTGTGTCTTGAGCCCTGTGTGTCCTGCGCATCTCTGTGTCCTGAGCCCTGTGTGTCCTGAGCCTCCATGTGTCTTTTTTTTTTTTTTTTTTTTTTTTTTTTTTGGTTTTTCGAGACAGGGTTTCTCTGTGTAGCTTTGCGCCTTTTCCTGGAACTCACTTGGTAGCCCAGGCTGGCCTCGAACTCACAGAGATCTGCCTGGCTCTGCCTCCCGAGTGCTGGGATTAAAGGCGTGTGCCACCACTGCCCGGCTCCATGTGTCTTGAATCCCCATGTGCGCCGAGTCCCCATGTGTACTGTGTCCCTATGTGTCCTAAGCCCCTGTATGGCCGTGCTCCATCTGGCACTGAAGACACAAGGTGAACTCTATTTAGTTGCAGCCTTATCTCACATCCTGGTGGTCACTATCACCACCCTAGCCTTTCAGCAAATCCCTCTGAAGGGAACCACAGACCCAACACTACCACCCCCCATTGATGCCTTCTTCCCAAGCCCCTGTCTCCTCCCCTCCTCCACTTCCTCCTCCTCCTCATCCCCCCAGCTTCCTCCTCCTCCTCCTCATCCACTCCTCCTCCTCCTCCTCCTCCTCCTCCTCCTCCTCATCCACTCCTCCTCCTCCACCTCCTCCTCTCCCTTTCCACCAACAAAGCCTAGCTCTCCATTCTCAGGTTTGCAGACTGGCCGCATGCTCTCCAGGGAAGAACCCCAGTCCACTTTGGCAGGTGCCATCAGTCATGGCTCCTATGGTCTAGAAATGCCCAGTTGCTTCCAGAAACCACCATCAGGGCCAAGGAAGTCAGCCAAATAGCCCCAACTCTAAGTTCTTGATCCAAGCTGCCCATCCCCAGACCAGGTAGGTCGGGAAGGAAGGACAGTAGGTGAGGACAGACTGGAACAGTAAAACAGTGGTTGCTTCTGGGGTTGCAGGATATAACAGGGACTGTGGACCTTGATGGAGACCACACTGGCAGGACACCCTTTCTGGAACCTGAGCCAGGCAGGGTGAGAGGCTTCCTGCCATGTGGACCTTTCACAAAATGAAATCTTCCCAAGACCATCAGAGAAGCAGCAAAGACATAGGTCTAGGTGGGAAGGTTACTGCCCGGAGCCTCTTTCCCCAAGACTTTGCCAAAGGCATCGGGAACTTTACCAGACTCTTCAGACATAGTCAAATGTGCAGACACATGTGCCAGTCATCCCAAAGGGCCTTGCCTTTGGGGGTGATGTCTGTTCAGACATGAGGCACGTCCAGGGTGGATCGTGGATGATGAGAGGTGCTAAGATAAGCTGCCTCCCATGTTTACTCCTGAAGACTCTGCTCTGAGCCAGTACCTGAGTCCCTGTCTCCCACATCTCTGGCAGCCCTTTCAGTGGCTCCCTCTGAGTCACTGTCCCAGACGCCATGGGAGGCCTCTGAGCAGCCACCTTGAGGGTTGAGTAAACTGAGGCTGGCTCAGTCCCAGAGGGGTTAGGAAAGTCCTACACCATGTGGCTTTACATTGGTTCAGGATTTACCCCCTTTGCTAGAGCCCCCAGTGACTCCACTTATGTCTACACCCTCCTAAATCACTGTCCATCTTCCCACCAGCTGGGCTGTTGTCCCCGCATGCCTGGTCTCCCCCCAGGCCTGCTCACTGGTGGCACATTCCCATTCCCACCTCTGTGCACCCTGCTGTGTGGACCCATGGGGCAGGGAGTTCCGGCTGGCTGGGTTTCTGTTGTTTTCTTTTTCCCACCAGTGTGTCTTTCATACCTAGAACAGAGTCCAGCACACAGCAGGCGCCTAATAGATGCTTCTTGAGTGAGTGATTACAAGTTCTGGGGCCTCTTACAACTCTGAAAATAGACAGTGCTGCTGGCATGAAGCAGCTTCCTTCTAGATGTCCTGGCTGTGCGTTCTGGAAGGTTCACTCCATTTCTGGAAGTCTTTGATTCCCTGACATCTAGTCAGGGTATCCGTTGCCAGCAGTGGGGCCTCTCAGCCCATCCTCCATACTCTGTCTCCCACCCCTGATGCCCATGAACCCCAGATCTTGACCTTCGCTCTTCCACTTTGCACCCACAGTCACAGGCACAGAGACCAAAACACATACCTCGACACGTTTCCCTGCTGGAACCCACCCTCTCCCGGGAAAAGCTCGCTCGCTCCACTGAAGACTTGTTCAGTCTCGCAGCTCTGAGCCCTGCATTCATACAAGTGACTTCCACAGTGACCCGAGTTCTCCCTGGAGCTGCCTGCCACCCAGGCGTGGCAGAGACTTAATCCATCCCACATGGGGCTCTGGTGGCCACTGACCTATGACCCTGCTGCCCTGGGAGAACTACCGTCTGTCACTGATAACCTCCGATGTCATTGGCTGGATTGGAGCACTAGCTGCAGAGATGGGCTGATAGTGGCAGCTATCCTGGGGTCAAGTCAGTGGGGCAGGACTGACAGCCCTTGATGCCTATGGAAACAAAGCAGAGCATGGGGTGGGGGGTGGGGGTGGGGGCGAACCCTTTCCCAGAGAGCCCAGAGGGAGACAGCAGGTCAGTGTGTGAGGAGACTGAAGGAGGGCTCGCCCGGCAGGCGGCAGCCACATCTACCCAAAAGATACCCCTAGGCATATGCCTAGGGAGAGGCCACTGAAGTTCCTGGGGACCCTCAGAAGCACAGCAAGGACCAAGGTGGGTGCAAGGAAGATCAGCCTGTGGCCTCTGAGCACACAGATGTCCTCAGGCTGAGGCAGTAGCCTGGGCTGCTGCAGACCCACTCCTCAGCCCACCATCCCCAGCTTCCCCACCAGGCACTCAGGAAAGCCCTATCTCCTTGTTATCATCCATTCACCTGATAGCCCCGTCTGTCCTCTGCCTAGCTTTGTTTCCAGCTGTGCCTGCCTTTGAAGATCTACTAAGTCTGTGAGCTGAGCCATAGAGGCTGTTAGACCCTACATGAAGCTAGGTTGGGCATTCTCTGGGGCCATCCCAGCTTAGACTGTGATGCCAAGTGCTGCTTGGACATAAAAGGCTCATGATGAGACTGTTGACCACCCTCCCCACTGCCTGAGTTTGGTCAGCTTTAAGGAGGGCAAAGCTAGCAAGCATGGTGGGCTTTGTTGTACCAAAAGCACTGGGAGGCTGAGGCTGGAAGATCACAAGCTCAGAGCCAATCTGGGCTACACATCAAATTCCAAGCAAGCCTGGACTACAGAATGAGATTCTGTCCCCTAAAAAAATTAAAAATAAAAAAGCATCAATAGCCAAATGTGGTAGTGTACACTTAGGGAGCCTAGGAAGGAAGAGTTGTGAGTTTGAGGCCAGCCTGGGCTACATAGCAAGACTCTATCCTGGGGGAGAGAGAGAGAGAGAGAGAGAGAGAGAGAGAGAGAGAGAGAGAGAGAGAGAGAACTTGGTATTACTTTGTGCAGTTATAGAATTTCACACAGCACCTCCAAGTTCATAGAAGGCTAGTGTGGACCAGGAAATGTGGCCATCTGGTCAACCACAGGCTTCTGTTCTGGATAGCAGTGACTCTTAACAAAGAGACCACAAAGGACTCTCTGGTGGCAGATTCCAGGACATGGTAGCCCAAGGGAGGAGCACCGGGTGCCATGAGGCCTGGCAAGCAGCGGCCAGTTCCACTTTGACAAATGGGCCGCCCTCACTTGACAAGGCTCACAGGCTCTGAGCCAGATAAATGCACCACAGGCTTAGGTCATTTTTCCTCTGCTATCTCTTGCTGAGGCCACACTGACACTCAGGAGTGATGGATGGTGAGGTAAATGACCACCCCACCCGCTGGGTGGATGGGGTCCTCCACCACCTGCCTACTGATCTTCAGGGCTGGCTGTCTTTGGGGTGGAAAGTGAGAACCCCTAAGTTACACTCTGGGGTTTCATGCACTTTCACTCATGTGCCACACACGGGCATATGTACATGTATGCACAAGCCTATGCTCATACACAAACATGTCCACCACACACACAAACACACATACTCATACTTGTACATGCCCATGCCAACGTACACATGCATACATAGACACACATAGGTGTATGCACAGCCACATGGACATACATATTATGTATGTACACACACACACACACACACACACACACACACACACACGCATGCATACACTTCCTGAGTCTGTAACATTCTGTTTCATCTGTCTTCGAGATGGGTCTCTCTGTTGCCTAGGCTATCCCTGAGCCCCTGGGCCCATGCAATCCTCCTACATCAGCTCCTAAGTGGCTGTCCCCTTGTACCATTGTACCCTGCTGAGCCAGACAACTTTTAAAACTTGGAAGCCAGCAAGCCTGAGTCCCAAAACATTGTCCTGAATTACACAGCAGGACACTAGCCTGCAACTAAAGCTGTGGTTCCCTATGGGGTCAGGCTCAAACTCCAAGGGGCTGAGACACCAATGGGGCTCTTGGAAAGATGCCTACCAACTGGTACCCACCAAACAGGGAGATCCAGCCCACCTCACTCTGCTTCAAGTGTGCGACCACACAGGTCCTCCCAAACCTGAGAAAAGCTGCCCAAGGGACCGATGGTTTGTTTCTCTGCCCTAGTGGCAGCCACAGACAGTAGCATGACTGTGAAGGCTCAGCCAGCATGTCACCTGCAAGCTGTAAACTTCCTGTGAAGTAAGATAGAGCTGGTTTCAGGGGCCTAAGTTTTGAACTAAGAACGCGGCCAGCAGGGTGGGCCATCCCATCTCGGCCCCAGAGATGCTCCTTTGTCCTCACCACCCCTCAGACACATGAATGTCTGGCTCAAGCCACACTGCTCGCCCTCCACCCTCTCTGGGGAAATGACGAATGCCGGATAGACCTGATGGGACCCAGAGTCCGGATGCCCACCATCCAGGGCTGTTTATGTTTGAGCCCGTCTTGGAAGAAAAATGTGAGAAGACTGTTCCAGAACATGGTGGCTGAGTGAGGTCGCTGGGTGCCAGGGAGGCAGAAGACAATAGTGCAGGAGGGGCGGACACAGACGGAAGGATAGGGCTGGGCACAGCTGCCAGGAGCCAGAGAGGGCCAGGCTCACCCTTCCCTCTGGTGCAAAAGGGCCTGGCTTCTCGCCCCACCTGAGACCCTCTGTGTAATGCTCAGACGTTGTCCTGAGTGTACGAACCAAGCTTGGGCTTTTTAGATGGCCCTGTAAGCCAGGCCTGATGATGAAGGCCTGTCCACCAGCTACTCAAGAGGCCAAGGCAGGGGAATTGTCAATTTGAGGCCACCTGGGCTATAGAGTGAGTTCTAGGCCAGCCTGGGCTGCAAAGTAAAAATAGAGCTGGGGGTGAAGCGCAGTTGTAGAGCACTTACCTAGTATGCTGTGCTGGCTGGTTTTATGTCAACTTGACACAAGCTAAAGTCATCTGGGAAGAGGGAGCCTCAACTGAGAAAATGCCTCCATAAGATCAGGCGATAGACAAGCTTGTAGGGCATCTTCTTAATTAGTGATTGATGGAGGAGGGCCTGGCCCACTGTGAGTAGTGCCATCCCTGGGCTGGTGGTCCTGGGTTCTATAAGAAGGCAGGATGAACAAGACATGAGGAGCAAACCAGTAAACAGCATGGCCTCTGCATTAGCTCCTGCCTCCAGGTTTCTTCCCTATTTGAGTTCCTGTCCTGACTTCCTTCCATGATGAACAATAATATGGAAGTGTAAGCCAAATAAACCCTTTCCTCTCCAACTTGCTTTTTGGTCATGATGTTTCCTCATAGCAACAGAAACCCTAACTAAGACAGGAGGTGCCAACACATTGAGTTCCATCCCAGTTTCTCTCTCTCTCTCTCTCTCTCTCTCTCTCTCTCTCTCTCTCTCTCTCTCTCTCTCTCTCACACACACACACACACACACACACACACACACACACCAGACCGATTGCTGACAGTCGTTTCTAGAAGACGACCTTTAT